>NC_083231.1:67887229-68044729 GCF_032191835.1 Heteronotia binoei
TGAAAATGCTTTTAAAATCAGTTGCCACCTCAGTCCCACCCTTGTCTTTCAGAGGCACCACCCAAGCATATTTAGACAGGATTTCTATCACTGTCAGAATATATTTATAGCCCCTGTTGTAATTGAAATATTGTTGCATAGCTACCAAATCCGCCTGCCACTGTTCATCAATATTCCCCATGATTACCTTGTTCCTTTTGAAGCGCACCCTGATCGGTTTATGCACGCTGTATGCGTCCTGATCATACAACCACTCTCACCTCATTTCTGTTCAGCTTATACCCCCTCTTAGATGCTGCCTGAAATAGTGGTTCATTACCCCCACAACTACCAACCTCCAGCGGATTATAATAAATCTCTTTTAACACATCCCCATGACGCATCATGACACTTCACTCTCTTTTGCCACAATGAAAGTATTTTTTATTAGGCTGCATATATACAGAAAAACTGGATCTTCACTCTGACTCTGATTCTCATCTTTTTCTCCGAGCTGTTTCTGCTTCTCAGCATGCTCCATCACTTTCCTTTGCAGAAATTTACACAGGTCTGCCCCCTTTACTTCAAACACCGTAAACTTTGGAACATCTACAGATGTACTTTGGACACCATACCCCTCCTTTTGAAATAGGGCGACCAGTCCGCAGTGGTAGCAACAGCCTGGGTTTATCTCCTCGCTAACGCATCTGGCCAATAGTGCAAAATCAACGGGTCTGTCCCATACCTGTGTTCAAAGAAGAAAACACATTTTTAGTTCAAATATTGCTTTGTTACATTCACACAGTTGGTGCAGTTTTATTACACTTACATCGGGGAATAAAGCCTCAATGAATGGACGGTTGTCTTCTTCTTCCCCCTCCTTGGCCGAATCAGCCTCCATTGGTGGTTCAGGTGTTTGCACTTCATAAGCCGGGGTTCCCTCACCTTTTCAATGGCTTCAGGCTCCATGTCTGCTCCAGAATCTTCAGAGGTATCCTCCATGTCTGCCCCAGAATCACCGGTGGTACCATGCTCAGCATCTTCTAGGGAATCTTCCTCATCATCCTTCTTTACAGATTGAACATTATATACAATCATGTCATATACAGTCATGCATTCCCAGCAGCAACTTGGTTCTGGCTTCACAGGGATGACATCCGCCACCTCCGAATACGAGCGAGTTTTCAATACCTTGTCAGGGGAAAAAAAGCGTCTACGTCTTTCTATTTCCCTTCTAGACAGCCCCATCCCCCACCCCTTTAAAATAAAAAAACTTACACCTGGATACAAATCTCGCATGCAGGAAGGTTGTGGGCATTTCATTTTCTTTCTCACCCAGCTGTGTTTTTGATACCATGCTATTTCTTCACAATAACCACAACATGAAGGAGTCACTTTCTCATGTGCAACTTCCACAATTTGTGTAAACTGCTCCCACTCCACATCGTCATATTGGTTCTTCAAGAGAAAAAAAAGCTATGTTTATTCTGTCCCCCACACCACCCTGGATCTTTCCCACATCCCATTCCATGTGCTACTTAACATCTCTAGGTAATATTTGACACACACTATACTTTTTTCTTCTTCTTCCTCCACCTCCTCTTCCATATCCTGTCCAGTCTTCTTGTGTGTCGTGTTTTTCACACAACTACTCTCTTGACAATATGTTATCATTCTACAGAATTTACAACAGTTTGTTCCCACTCTACTATGCGCCAATTCCAGAATTCGATCAATCAGTCTCTAATACAGTTCTTCATCCTCGATCTGCAAGAGAAAAAACACAATTCTAAATATTTCTTCCCCCCCCCCGCTATCAACAATATCCCCCATTTCCTTCATGCTACTTACATCCTCTTTTCAATTCTGAACACGCTGCGCCCATTCCTCTTCTTCATCCTCTGCTTCATCTTTTCCCTCACCATGTCCAGACTCCTTGCTTTTGGGTGAAAGATGCTTCATCTCCTCATAAACAGGTTTCTCACCAGCATCAACTTTCCCCCCAACGGTCTCAACTGGGTTCACATCCTCCTGAACAGCCTGTTCCAAAGTCGGAACCCCGTCAGCCTCCACAGCATTAATTTCTTCATAAAATGATGGTTCAATAGAGTCAGGAAACCAAAAGCAACAAACGCATGCCATGGAGCCCTATTTTAAAGAGTTCCATGGGAAAGCACCACCGACAAACATTGGTTTGTTTAAATGTTTCAGGGGACACACAACCAGGGGTGGCCGGCAACGTTTCAAATACATTGTACAACAACGTTTTTGGCGCCTCACTTCTCACCTGTAAACTATTGACTTAGGGGGTCCAAAAGCAAAGTGTCTGTTTTTGAAAAGCTCACCCGTTGCAAACACAAACCAGTGCAAAATAGCTACAGTTTTACATACACAACAGCATCCTCTCAACAAATAACTGTGGGGATGGCAAACCAAGGATCTAGAATTCAGGCAAAACTCTATGGCTTTACTGAGTCCCAGAGAGTTTTATCGACATGCAACCTGATGTTAAAGGTTACTGGTATAAGGTTAGCCGTGTTCAGTTTAAATCCATCATTTTATCCGTCGGATATGTCTCCTCTCCAAACTATGTCAGCTTAGAACAGTTGCTTCTCCACAATTCTCTAAATAATGTCTGTGTTGCAAAGCATGCTTTCCCCAAACAATATGAAGCAGGCTACGCCAAAAAACATAGGCTGACCCCTCATTTTCCCCCATAGGAAACATCTGGCATTTGTTGGATGGATGGATCGGGAGATCACTAGCCTCCCATCAGGGACAGTTGCCTCAGTCCTCCATAGGAAACATCCGGTATTTATTTTATGTGTGTACGGGGGCGGGGCAGCTGTCACTTTGGTATGCAGCTTGATGATGATAGGGTACCCTTATCTACTACTTTTGTTTCATCATTCTCCATGATTTTGCCTGTTTTGTGCTCCCATGTATTTCTGGCTGATGGCATGCCACACTTCTTGCAAAGATTACAAAGACTTATGCCCCATACATAAAACTATTTTGTTGCATCTCCCTGATACTGCTTCTTAAATCATCATCATTGCCGTAATCATCATAATAACCTTAGTTTTCTGTGGCCAGATTCAGAATCTGTTTCCTTCATAATTTCTTCCTACACTACAGAAATGTGTGACTTACTTTCAGGTTCCACAAATTTACTCTCAACCATCAAGCTATGAAAAATATAGGAGAAAATTGCAATCTGTCATATTTCACCACAGATGAGCTTGGCTGTATTTGTTTATATGTTAAGTTATCGACATAAACATAACATATATGCAATAAGTATAATGCATTTGGAGAAATGGCTGCAGAAGCCAACTCATGAGTTATTTTTAATATATATTTTCTTACATTCTCTGGTTTCAGGAATAGCATTTTCTTATAACAATCTTCAACTATGGGGGTCGAATTTTAGATGAATGGGCAGATTGAGTTTGTCTGTGTCTTCATATGTGGCCTTTGACCTTATCAAGACAAGTTAAGTTCCAGTAACTCAATTAGTTTTATATTAGTTTTCCAATTCAGAAAAAAAATACCTTAACAAAAAAACTTATGCCAGGTATGATAGAAGTGTCTATAACCAACATCTTTAAACCTTGAAGTAAGAGGGAATAAATAATGAATAAAAGAGGGTGTGCCTTGGAGACTACATATGGAATTCAAAAAAAAGAAAGAGTCCTTTGAGCTGTCCATCTGGAATAAAGTGATTTGCATCACTGAGAAAATGATTTTGCTGTCAAGATGCTCAATTTTACATGTGATCAAACAAGAAGGAAATTGGAAATGTTCAAATAACATCAAGGTCCTGCTGAGTACAATCCAAAAGAGACTTACTCCAGTCTAAGCCCATTAAAATGAATAGGCTTAGACTGGTGTAACTCTCTTTAGGATTGCACTGTAAGTTACCTAACAAAACCAAGAAAAAATAGAGCTAAGGCTAAATCTTTCTGCAGGATATTCTTCTAGTTATACTTGGGTGGTGTAGTACATAATATATTAATATTTACCCTACTGTTTGGAGATTTTGGGAGCATTTAGATGAATGTAAGAGGTAGTTTGATCATAAAACCTGTACCACGTGACTGTTGTTCCAGTATTTAAGCCCTTATTTTTAGAAAGCTAAAATTTGTTTGTTCTTACATTGCAGAGAACTGGTAGCTAATGTTGCAATCCTAGGCAGGTCAATAGAATTCTACTAAAGTCTGCTCAATATTTTTTTAAAATTTTTTTGAAAAGCTTTATTAATATAAAGTTCAAGGTACAATAGTGATGAGACATCAACAGATGTGTAGCATGTACCAATATAAAATAGGGAAATGGAAACATACAACGTTAGCTATTAAAGGCTAATTACAACATTAGTTGACATGACATCAAAATAGCATGGTATGAGTCATTAGGATTCCTGCTGTCCTTTGAGACTTTATCAATAAAGGGACGTCATTTGCACATAAAGTCTAGGGAAGCGGTTTGGGAGGAGCAACGAGGATCCAAATCATAGGTGAGCTTATCTAAGACAAAATAATCCCACAATTTCAGCCACCATGCCTGTCTCGAAGGAGGAGTTTGTTGCTTCCAAACCAGGACAATTGCGAATTTAGCTGCTACGAACATGTGTGAAACTAGTTCTTCTGTGTGGTCAGGAGCGCGTGAGGTGCCTACAAGGTTCAGAAGAGCGTACTCTGGTGTGAATGGTGGAGAGTATGAGGTGAGGGCATGCACTTCTTGGTAAATTAGCCTCCAAAAGCTTTGTATGATGGGGCAGAGCCACCAGGAGTGGAAAAATGTGCCTCTCTGGCTGCAGTTCTTGAAACAAAGAGGTGAAGTAGAGGAAGAGTGTGATAATTGTGCTGGAGTCATATATCAGCGTGTGAGAACTTCAATGGCTTGAAGTTGCACATTTAGTGCCTTCGTTTTATATATGGAGGAGCCCCAAATAACCTGCCACGGCTCCTTAGTTAGCTCGGTGCCCAGATCTCGGTGCCAGGCCCCTTGATAGGAGTGCGGTTTTGTGTCAACGGAGTGGAGTAACAGTTTGTAAATTTTCGATATCAATCCCTTAATAGGGGCTTCGTCACTATACAACTATTTCTCAAACTCCCCAATGAATCCGCAAGGAAGGGCTAAAGTGATGAGTGTCTAATAAATGCTTAAGCTGCAGGTACTCAAACCAGGGAAGGCGAATTTCAGAGTTTGCCTCCAAGGTCACTTTATCTTTCAGAACCCTGTTGGAGAGGACATCAGCAAAGCGGGTCAGCCACAACTGTTTCCATGATGTGAAAGAGTGTTTATTCAAACCTGGAGTAAACCAGGGTTGACCGACAAATGTGGCTAAGGGGGAAGTTGGGGGGGCTAGCAGGTTGCAGTGTTTGCGCCAAACTTGCAGGAGAGAAGCTAGAAAAGGATTGGAAGAAAAAAAAGACTTAGCCCGTCTAGAGATGCCCCAGAGCTCCTCCTGAAAAGAAGAGGTCTTAAGATAGGAGTTTTCAATCAGCTTCCAGTCTGCCACATGGGAAGGCCTGTAATATTTAATTAAGGTGGAGAGGATGATAGCATCATGATATCTGGAGATATCTGGGACCGCTAAACCACCCCTCGAAGTAGATCGCCTGCAAGACACAAAATTAAGCCTTGGCTTCCGATGTTGCCATACAAATCCATTCACTTGAGTCTGCCATTTATGCAGCAAAGATGCCGGGATACATAGAGGGACAGCGCGCAAATAAAACACTATCTTAGGCAAGATCAAAGACTTGACTAGGTAGATCCGTTCCAATAGAGTGACATTTTTTTTGTCAGAGTAGGTTAGAAGAGAGTTGATAGAGTCAGAAATTTCTGTCCGGTTAACGGAAGAGAGGGTATCAAAATTTAGAGGGATGTGAACTCCGAGATGCTTCCAAGATTTTGTGACCCATTTGTAGTTATAGTGTTTTCTGATGAAGGCGATGGAAGCGGAAGATAAGGAGATGGGATGCAGAAGGGATTTTTCAAAATTTATAGTGAGGCCGGAAGCTGAAGCAAATTCAGACAGGTGAGAGTGGATTGCTGGGAGCGATGAGGTAGGGTTGGTGAGGTATAGAGTTATATCTTCTGCAAAAAGGCTTAGCTTAAAAGCTCTAGACATTACCGGGACACCGTAAATTCGAGAGTCATCCCTAATTTTAATGGCAAGGGGCTCAATTGCAAGAGCGAATAAGAGAGGTGAAAGAGGGCACCCTTGACGAGTACCCCTAGACAATTTAAAGGAATCTGAGTTAAGGTTATTAATTCGTAACAGGGCAGAAGGGGAAAGGTAAAGAGAATCTATAAGATTGCAAAATTTGGGACCAAAGTTCATTCTTTCGAGTAGAGAGTGGAGATACCTAGGCTCAACCGAGTCGAAGGCTTTCTCTATGTCTATAAATAATATGCAAGCATCACGAATGGCCTTAGATTTGCAGTGATGAATTAAGTTCAACGTTTTTTGGGTGATGTCAGTTAGGTCACGACTAGGGATGAAACCTGACTGATCTGGAGCAATATAACTTGCTATGAAGCTATTTAACCTTTTAGTTAAGATACTAGCAAAAATCTTGTAGTCCGTATTTAGGAGGGATATCGGTCGATAAGATCTAGGGTCCAGTTCATTCCTTCCCTTTTTGTGCAAAACAATGATCTTGGCGAGGCTCCATGACTGGGGAGTAAGACCAATATCTAGGATATGATTAAAAAGAGACAATAAATATGGAGAAAGTGAGAGGCCATGGGCTTTGTAAAATTCGGAGGTAAAGCCATCAAGTCCCGGGGATTTGTTTGTACGTAAAGATTTAATGGCTTCGGCCAGTTCCATTTCATCTATGGGGCGGTCAAGAAAGCTCCTATGAGGTTCTAGTATCGTGGGGAGGGAGTCAATAGATTTAAAGAAGGTTGAGATCAAATCTGAAGATGGGTTTTGAGATTGGTATAAGGAGGAGTAAAATTGCTTAAAGACTTTCAAAATGGATTTAGAGGAAGTGCATAAAGTACCATTACGGTCTCTAATACCCTTCACATTTAAGTTAGCAGCTTGACGCTTGGCTTTCCAAGCCAAGAGCCTTTGGAATTTAGGGCCTTTATAACAATAAGCCTGCTTAGTGAATAGTAGGTTGCGCTTAATTCCGTGCGTTTCCAAAGCTTCTAGCCGTTTCCTTTCTTCTTGCAATTGGAGGTAAATTTTCTTGTTGTACGTCCGCTTGTGTTGAAGCTCAAGGTCTCTGATTGTGGCAGTTAGGGTGCTAATGAGGTGATGCCTTTTCTTTTTTCGCGCAGCCGCTAATGCTATGATCTTGCCCCGTAAGACAGCTTTGCACGCGTCCCAGATCGTTTGGAGAGGGAGGTCACCAGACAGATTATGCCTAAAGAATTCTTTGATTTCACATTCAATTTGACCCATGAATTCTTTATCTAATAGGAGGTGATTGTCTAGTCTCCAGGAGAAACTACGGTCATATTGTTCCGTTGACTTAAGGGAACAGAGAACTGGGGCATGGTCAGACCAAAGTTTTGATTCTATAGATGCATCTATAAGGGCATTGCAAAGAGAGTTGGAAAGAAGGATAAAATCAATGCGCGTGTGAGTTTGGTGTTGTGATGAAAAGTAGGTAAAATCTCCAGGCATCTGTAAGCCCCATGTCTATCATGATTTTTTGCAGGCGATTAGGGGGAGGGCGAGATGATGTGCAGTTTGATTTTCTATCTAGTTGGGTGTCCATGAGGAAGTTAAGATCAGCACCGATAATTAGAGGGCCTTCCTGGAAGACTTTTAATTTAGACATAACCTCATGGATGAAGTCTAATTGTCCTGAATTGGGCGCATATAAGGCAGCTAGGGTTATAGGTTCCTCATTGAGTTTGCCCTTCACAAATAGGTATCTACCACGGTCATCTCCTTCCGAAGCCTGACAAGAGAATTGGAGAGAACGTGAAAGTAAAATAGCAACTCCCTGGGCATGAGATGAGCCTGGGGCAGTGAAAGTCATGGGAAAATAAGGGGAGCGGAACATGAGGTTAATATCATTTCTCAAGTGGGTCTCTTGCAAAAAGACAATATCTAGAGCCTCCCATCTTAGACTTGAGAGGATACGTCTGGATTTAATTTTGCTATTGAGCCCCCTGCAGTTTAGCGAGAGAATTTTCAGGTCTGGAGCCATTAAAGTCTAAATGGGCAGATGGTGCAGAAAGCCCTTCCTTGGGGGCTAAAAGCAAGAAAGAAATAATGAGGTGGCAAAATACAGAGGCTATAGTGGAAAGGTGTAGTGTAAAGCCCTGCGCATATGAATACATGTAGAGTAATATAAAGGAGTACATTTGTAGCATCAGTAAGATGGAGCACTGAGAGGTGTGAAGTTATGGAAGCCGGACCCAAGTGCTGCGATATCTTATGCCAGTCTGTCAGACCAGACCAACAGGATTGTAACAGGTCTGAGAGCGGAGAGTCCCATAACCCAAGAGACAAATTTATAAAGCACTGAAGCAAGGATAGACTATCTGTAAGACAGTCCAGTGGTGATAACGTCATGCCTGACCATAAAAAACTAGAGGGAGAACAAGAGAATATGACACACAACAGTATAAAACTCTGCCATTTCCCTTGTTGTCCAGTAGATGGCACACTTGAAAAGCAAAACCAACTGTAACCAGAACGTTTTGTAACTGAAAAAGGATAATGACAGCAAATGCAATCCATTACCCTCCCCTCCCCCCTTTACTGCTCCCCCCGCGGGCAAATTGTAATGATAGGCAATTTGCAGAGGTGCCCGTGAAGGAGCAGACCCATTCCCAGATAAGCTGAACAATAAAACTAGAAACAAACAAACAGGGAAAACCCGTGGGTCCCAGGAATCTACCTGAGACAGGGGACCTCGTACCCAGCCACTGCACATCCCCATCATTACTGGGAGCTGGAGAGTGTGGCCCCGTGTTGCCCTTCCCCCCACCCTCCCTCCGATATCATAAAGCCTATAACACCTTTCTTCAAGAAAGGGTGATAGAGTGACACAGGTTTATGAAGAAGTCGTAGGTTGCAGAACTTGCATGGGATCTGGATCCCGAGCTAGCTCAGGAGTACGAACTGAGATTTTGCGATCCTTAGGTGGTGATGTAAAGGTCCATTTGTGCTTCTGTGACTTGCGATCCAGCTCCATCGGGGCATCTAAGTTAAGTGATTGCAGTAGGTATAGACCAGCATCAAGGTCTTCGACAGTCCAAGTTTTCCCTTGGTGGTGGACGATGAGCCTGCCAGATGGCGACCACTTGTAGCGGATGTCCGCTGCAGCCAGCTTTTGGGCAATTGGTTTAAGTAGGTATCTATTCTGCAGAGTTTCTGCAGAGAGGTCAGGAAAGGCTAGAATTCGTTTGTCCTTGAATGCTAAACCGCTTTGGTTTCTGGCAGTATCTAAGATCTTTTTGACACGGAGGTCTGCTAATTCTATAATGACATCTCGAGAGCCACGGGAACGGGGGGAGAAAGCCGAGCCCAACCGGTATGCACGAATGATGTGTGGGGCAATGCCATCTTCTAAATGAAGAGCAGTTGATAGCCAAGACGCTATGAATCCAGCTAGGTTCGATGATCCTTCCTCATGCTCATCAAAGCCTCTCAGTTTGACGTGCCGTTCTCGTGCTTTATTGTCTAAGGCCAAGATTTTGTCAGTGGCCCAGCGTTGGTGAGCTTGAAGATGGCAGACGTCATCCTGATTAGCAAGGCCTGTCTCTAGCGCCGAATTAGCAGTAGCTGTGACTTCTTGCAGGGTGAGCTGCATAGCGTTGAGTTGTTCTGTGATCGGCTTAAGGATGGTGGTTATGTTTTCAAGCATGTCCGATTGAAAAGAACTCAGGGTGCTGCGGAACTCTCTCGTTGTGAGAAGATCTGAGGTGGGAGGTTGGCTGGCAGTTTCGTCCGCCATATTGAGTGGGCCGACCGGCCTTGACAGGGAGCTATTTAATCGGGAGCTTGGATCAAAAAAAGATTCGAGGAGCCGAGCGCTGGCAGAAACGGGCTTACTTTTCTTGTGGGACGATTTTCCCATAATCTGAGGAGAAACTCAATGTGGTAACCTGTGTCAGTGAGGGAAAGTGGGGAGATCGGGTCGGGAGCCGAAGCCTCACACGTCCGCTGCCATTCGCGCCGACGCCACCCTGCTCAATATGACTTACTCCCAGGAGTATATATATGTAAGTAACTCCCTTTATACAATTATATTAGGAACAGCTTCTATCTATTTGCAAGACAAGAATAATAATACCAAATTGCCTTGGTGGGTGGAATTTAAAGATAATAATGTATGTGACCTAAAGCACATGAAGCAACCTGAATATTCAGACAAGCTAAGCAAATGTTACCTATAGATTGGATCCAGCCTTAAAACAAAACAAAACAAAACAAAACAAAAACATCATTCTTGCTACAGTACTCATTCCACATAGCTTTGTGTATGCCGGTTCCATGATTGCCAGCATAGACTTTTTGTTGTGGAAAACTGAACCCCATGTTTAAATATCTGCAGACCTATAAAGCATAAAAGCTGTCCTTAGACTTATCATAATATCCCTAATTTACACCACAGGGTTGTTGTTAGAATAAAATGAGGGGGCAAGGGGGCACAGCTATTATGCTTCTCTGAGTTAGGAAGAAGGGTGACATATAAAGATGTTGAAAGATTGACGTTATTGTTTTCTAAGTATATTCTTAAACTGTTAGTTCTGCTGTGATTTTGCCATATTCTGGAATATATTGCAGTACTCCATGATTGTAAGTGTTGTATCCTGCTCAAGTAACAAGCATTGTGTTTCAGTTTTATGATGTCTGTTGGGCTCTTTTTCATACATATGTGAGTAATTTGTTCTAGAAGAGATAAGTGAATGAGTACTTTCTATCAACACATCTTCCTCCTTCCATATTTGTCCTCCTACAGTTTCCAGTGAAATATAACAGCTCTTTGGTGCACTGGAATTAAATAGCTCTTTGGTGCACTGGAAGCTCTGCTGTAAAAATGTCATGGGAAAAATAAAACTTGTACAATACATAGGGCTATTTCCTAATATTCGCTAAAATTCACTCTAAGATACCTTTAAGTGACTAGCCAGTTATGAAAGTAGAAAGCCAGCAGGAGAGAGGGGATTATTCAGTGAGTGCCACATATATGATTATCTGCCCACTGGGTAGAAATCATAGGTTAAATAATTATTTTTTAAATTTTGTAATATAACTCATGTCTCCATCTTACATTCCTACAGTATCTTACATTCATATTGCATTCATCCATCAATTATCTCCCTCCCACCTCCCACCTCCCACCCCTCCCAAATTGACCATTATAGAACTCATTTATATTTTCAACCACATGCACACCCTTTGGAGCCTGAGCCTTATTTCATTATTGCCCCCTCCTGTTTTTACCCATCATATAAATTTATACCACCTTTCCTTAATTTCTTCAGTCTTGACTTCTCCTCGCTTTCCTTGTTTTAGTATTGATAATATATCTGACTGAATCCATTTGTATAAATAACTATTCCATTTATCCAAAGTCCATTTCGTGGCAACTTTCCAACCAAATGCTATGACAGACTGACTGCCAAAATCATAGCCTTAAGTATCTCCTGGAAAGGCTTATCCACTTTAGGGTTCCTCAATATTCCCATAAATAACACCCTTCCCAAAAGTTTCGCTTTAACTTTACACACTTGTTGCACCTTTTTCAAAATCTTCTGCCAAACTTCAGCCACTTTTGAACACTCCCACCATAAATACTCATAATGCTCCTTCTCTTTTTTGCAATGCCAACAATTGGATCTCAATCCCTTAATCATATATGCTAATTGAGCCGGTGTTCTATACCATTTCCAAATTAATTTCATTTCTAATTCTCTATTTTTTTCTGATTTTATATCATTAATATTTCTCATTATTTATTTCCTGTTCTGATAGTTCCACATCTTTATCCCACTTTGACAGTATTATACTTATCATATGATCTTTGCTTCCTCTCATAATATTATGTATATTTCTTGTTAAACCTTTTCTGTCATATTTCCTACTTCTATACAGTTCTTCCATCAGGGTATCATCCTTAAATATTCCAGAATATTTCTGTTGTTTCAACATACTATATAAACCATTAACACCTAACCAATATTGACCCCCTACTATTCTTAATAAATCTTGCATTGATATTAAAGTACCCTGGGTATCATACATATTTTTCACTTTCCTTATATCATTTCCCATTAACCATTATAAACCATTAACACCTAACCAATATTGACCCCCTAATATTCTTAATAAATCTTGCATTGATATTAAAGTATCCGGGGTATCATACATGTCTTTCACTTTCCTCATTTCCCTTCAGTTTCTCCCAAAAGGTTCTCTCAATTTGTTTTGACTCCCTACTTAATGATTCTAATGGTGCCCATTTTGAAATTGTAGGCATTCACATTGCCTTCTTCCCCCCCCCCCCCATGTTTTTAGTGCCACTTGTCTTGGTCCTATTGTATTTTTATGTCCCTTTTTATTTCTTGTGTAAATATGCCAAATCTACCTTCTCCTTTATTTATACTATCTTCCCATCTTGCCAATTTACCTCTGTTATTTCCATCTAGTTCCATCAACATTTTTATTTGGAATGCTTCATAATATGCTTCCAACTGTGGTACACCCCAACCTAGTTCTTCTTTTGAAATATATATCACATTCTTTGAGACTCAAGCTTGTTTCTTTCCAAAAACCCAGTTTCTAAGTACCTTATCGCATATTATCAGTTGTTTCTTGGGCACCCTCTCTGAGAGTACCTGAAACAGATGCATCAACTTTGGTATTATAAACATTTTAATTGCTTTTATTTTTCCAAATATACTCATATACTTGTCCTTCCACTGAGTTAAAGTTTCTTCTATTTTTTTCCAAACTATTTTATAATTATCAAAGATTTCAGGTTTTCATGGCTGGTAACATCATTAGGGTTTGTAGAGTCTTTTGGGATCAAGTGCCGTGTTCTACTGGAGAAAGTTTTCCTTCCAGACGTTTCGTTCTCAGCTGCGGAGAACATCTTCAGTGGCGTTGCAGCCGGAGCAGGCGCTCATACCTTCTTGGCTGCTGTGCATTGAGTGGAGCCAGGGCTACTGGAGAGCTGCTATTTCTAGGCTGGAGGGGGTGTGATGAAAGGGCAATTGGTTTGTGGATGTGCCCATTGTTTGGTGGGGCTTCCTGGAAGGGTAGTGATAAGGAAACTGGCTGTTGAATGTGACCATTGTTCTGTGTTAATTGCTGGGAGGGTTGGAAGGGGTTTGAAGATAAGGAAGATGGTTGTTGACTGTGCTGATTGTTCTGTGGAATTTGCTGGTTGTTCTGAGACTTTCTGCAATTTATAGTCTGTAGGGTGTTTTGCAGAGCTGGGTACCAAGATTGGTGGATGAAAATGCATTCTTCCTTTCTTATCTTCAAACCCCTTCCAACCCTCCCAGGTCTGAGCGCCTGCTCCGGCTGCAACGCCACTGAGGATGTTCTCCGCAGCTGAGAACGAAACGTCTGGAAGGAAAACTTTCTCCAGTAGAACACGGCACTTGTTCCCGAAAGACTCTACAAACCCTAATATTTTATAATTTAATGTCATTAACTTCTTAACATTTCTTGTTATAATTACCCCTAAATATTTAAACTTTTTAACTCCTAATTTCATGCCTGTTAACTTTGCAATTTCTTTTTGTTCCCTTATATTTACTTTACTGAACATTATTTCTGATTTCTCAATATTTACTCCCAGCCCTGAACATTCTTTAAAATCTTCCAGAATTATTATTAATTCTTTCATAGCCTCTAGGGGGTTCTCTAAAACTAATAATATATCATCTGCAAATAAATTCAGTTTAATTTCCTCCTTCCCTACCTTATATCCCTGTATTATACTACTGTTCCTAATTCTATCAGTCAAAGGTTCCATAGCCATGACAAAAAGCATCAGTGATAGGGGGCAACCTTGCTTAACCCCCTCTGAATCATAACTTCCTTAGTATGTCCTTCATTTATTTTAACCACTGCTTTCCCATTCTTATATATTTCTCATATTGCATTCACAAATTGTCCCTCAAAACCAAATTTATATATCCATGATTTAAAGTATCAAAAGCTTTATATACATCCAATTTTAATAAGGCATTTTTTTCTTATTATTCTCATGGTATAAAGCATTTATTACATTTCTGATAGGATGCCTTATATACCTCTCTTTCATGAATCCATATTGGTCTTCTCCTATTAACTTTGGTAATACCTTCTTTAATCTATTTGCTAGGACCTTTGCAAAAATGTTATAATCTTGGTTTGCCAAACTTATTGGTCTATAACAATTCAGATCTTCTGGATCCCTTTGTTGTTTTTTGGATTGTAATAATCTCTGTCTTCTTCCAGGAGTCTGGGGCTTTCCCTTCATTCAAAATGTTATTAAACAACCTTTGTAATTCCGGGGCTATCAAATTTCCCACCAATTTATAAAATTCTGCTGTAAACCCATCTAATCCTGGTGACTTTCCATTTTTTAAGTTTTTTATAACATTTAATATTTCTTCTTGTGTGACATCTTCATTTAATTCCATTAATTCCTCCTGACTAACTTTGTTTCTTATAATTTCATCAAATTGTTTACTTTCTTCTGCTTTAAATAACTTTTGATAATATTTAGCAAAAACCTCCCTTATCTGATTATTCTTATATATTTTCTCACCTTTTTCATTCTTCATTGACCCTATCCTTTTTATCTTCCTGATGAAAAAAAAAAAACTTTAGGATTGAATCTCCATCTTTTAATCTTCCTTTCCTCATCTAATTCCATTTCCATAATAATTGGTGCATGATCTGAGATCCATATTGGTCCTGTTTCTATTTTAGTAATTTTTGTCTCATTAGATTCTTTTATTAAAATATGGTCTATGTAAGAGAATTTTTAAACCTTTTAGAGAAATATGTAGGTTGTTTTTCCTTTTGCAGGAACTCATATACTTCTCCAAGTTTCCATTTTTTAAAATTTCAAATACTTGTTTCCCTTAATACCAGCATTAAAAACTCCTACTATCAATAATTTTCCTTCATAGAATGACTGCAACCTTTGAAAAGTTTGATTAAAAAAAAACTCTTGTCCCTTGTTAGGGGCATATATGTTTGCCAAAATATATATATTTTTAATTCAAACCAAATTTTATAAAAATAAATCTTCCCTCTCTTTTAACTGTTCTATTATATTCACATTAGAATGAAAAGTATAGCCACCCCTCTTGATTTTTTGTTCCCCTTGATTCCATTTGCATTCTCCATATTTGAGAGTTAAAGAAAGGTTCCATATCCTTTTTACTTTTATGCATTTCTTGTAAACGAAATACTTCTATTCCTTTTCTCTGCAGTAGCTTATTCAATCTATATCTTTTGACATCTGAGGCCAACCCATTTACATTCAAAGAGAGTAGCTTAATCACCCTCCTCATTTCTTGGTTAGATCAAGCTCATCAAGGTGTGTTTTGTGGTCATATTTTACTCTCTTCCCCATATCTTCTGCTATCTGGTCATTCCCTCCCATATAACCCGAAACATTCCCCTTTAAGGGTACAGAAAGGGATCTCATTTCTCCATCCCTTTTTGGTCTTGTGTGAAGTCCTGTCTACTCCTACCCCCCTCTAACATAATCATTTCACCATTTAACAACCATTTAACAATCATTTCAACTAAAATCATTTTCTTAATTAACACAATTATCTTAATCTTTGTTTTCTTCAGATAACAATGTCCTCATTACCTTTGTTCTTCTTCCCTCTTTAACAGGAAAAAAACACAAAACAAAAAAAACCCCTTTTCTCAGTACACATTACACAATCCATTTCTTTCTTTCTTTCTTTCTTTCTTTCTTTCTTTCTTTCTTTCTTTCTTTCTTTCTTTCTTTCTTTCTTTCTTTCTTTCTTTCTTTCTTTCTTTCTTTCTTTCTTTCTTTCTTTCTTTCTTTCTTTCTTTCTTTCTTTCTTCTCTCTCTCCTTCTTCCCTTCCCTTCTTTCTTCTCTCCTTTTTCCTCCTTCATATTCTTTCTTATTCCTTTAAAGATGGGTTGGAGGTGATGTTAAGCTTCTCAAACAATTTCTCTGCCTCTGGAGGGCTTTTTGTTTTCAACAGTTTCCCATCCTTAAAGGTTAGAATAGTTGTCAGGTATCCCCATGAGAACTGAATTCCATTCTTAAACAGTTCCTTTGCATATGGTCTCATTTCATATCTCTGTTGCAGAGACTCAGGAGATAAATCCAAATGTGGAATTACTCTTTGACCTTGAAGTTAATTTTAATCTTCCTTAATGCTTTCCAAACCTTTCCAAACCTAATGCTTTCCAAACCTTTCCAAACCTCTTTGACCTTGAAGTTAATTTTAATCTTCCTTAATGCTTTCCAAACCTTGTTTTGCATTTTTTCTCTTGAGAAGGCTATGATAATATCCCATGGGTTCTCTCTGGCTTTTGGTTTGGGTTTTAAAATTCTATGCATTCACTCCACATCATTCTCTGTAATATTTATTCCCAACTTTTGAAACCAGTCTAGTTTTTTCAAGCTGCCCACTTAAGATGTTTTCTTTTACTCCTGAGAGACACAGATTCCTTCTACGTTGTCTATCTGATAAGGAGGTAATTTTCCTTTTAAGCTTTCTTAATGTTTCCTCATTATGTCTTGTTTTCTCCAGAGCTTTATCAGCAACTGACCGAATATTTATTACTTGCTCAGATAAAGCTTCTACTGTTTGTCGGAATTCTTTTATATCATCTCTGATATTTTTCTCCATATTGGCTAAAAGTTCCGCCATTTCCTTTATATCCTTTTTTGCCATTATCTCCGGCATGTCTCAGTCTTGAGAACTTTTTTTATACGATTTCAAAACAAATTAATTCACCATGCCAGCGCGCTGCTGCTCTTTGAGCCTTATACTTTCAATCCATTTTTTTCTTTTGTTTATCTTGTTTCTATTTTTGTTGTAATTAATTTTATCTCTCTGTTTCCTTGGAGGGGTTGTATGAGGTGTCTATCCTAAGTGACACATGCGCAGAACTTCCCGGTAGAAATCATAGGTGTGTGCTCACTGCATGGAGCTCTTGGCTCTTAGGGAGCAGGTTTATCTCCTTGAGCCTAGGCTTGCCAATCTGGAGAAGCTAAGGCAGAGAGAGAGAGAGAGAGAGAGAGAGAGAGAGAGAGAGTGGTTTGCAGAAGATACCCCTGAGACCTTCTAGAATAGTCCCACTTCTGTGCTCACAGCTCTTCTGCCATTGTGGAGAATGAGAATCACATAGTCAAAGGTTATCAGTCAAAGGAGGAGGAATGTGATCTCATAGAATGGAACTCTTCATTGGTTGACAGACAAATATCTTCTTGTACCAAGGATTCTCTTTTGTGGCTGGGGGGATGTGGGCTTTTGGTATTGGGTGATTTAGTTATTAGGAGTAGGATCTGTGACAGGAGTTTTAATGGATGGTGACTTGACAGCTTGGTGCAAAGGTTGTGGATATCACATCATTTCTAAATAGGTTAATAGATAGTGCTGAAGAGGAGTCAGCAGTCATGGTGTATGTTGACATCATTGGCATTGGAAAATGTAGTTGTGTGGTCCTGGAGCAAAAATTTAAGTTACTTGGCAGAAAGTTAAAGGCCAGGACCTCAAAGATAATATTCCTAGTTCCACATGCAGGGCCAGCTAGACAGGCACAGATCAGGGGTCTCAATGCATGAAGGAGAAAGTGGGACAGGGAGGAAAGGTTTAGAATTGTAAGGCACTGGAAAACTTTCTGGGACAAGCCAAACCTGTACAAAATAGACAGGCTTTACTTGAACCAGAAAAAGGAAACAGCCTTCTAGCAATTAATATCAAAAAGGTGACAAAGCAGCCTTTAAACTAATCTCAGGGGGAATGTCAAGCTCAGCCTCCAATTTGGAACAAGCATAAACATTCAGGGTAATATAGGAACACAACAGAACTTGGGAGTGCAGGCAGGATGGCAAATGAGGGCCATGTTTGGCAATTAAGGGACCAAGGGATGCAAGGGTTGCTGGAGAGGAAACACATTAAAAATGTCTATATGGTAGTGCTAGAAGTCTCCAAGCCAAGATGGGAGAGCTTAATTGATTGGTGCTCAATGAAAATGTAAGTGTAGTAGGTATCTCAGAAACATAGTGGAATGGGGGAAATCTATGCAATATAGATATTCCTGGGAATAAGCTTTATAGGCAGGACAGGGAGTGAGGGGGTGATAGAGGTGTTGTGTTGTACATCAAAGGGGCATAGAATCCAATAAATTAGAAAGCATCAACAGAAGTTATATGGATGGAAATACTAGGTCCTAAGAGTTACTTAAGAGTGGAGGTGTACTATTGCCCACCTGATCAAACCCTTGAGACTAATCTTGAGATGGAGAGGGAAAGAAGGGAGGTGACTAAAGCAGATAATGCTATTATATTGGAAGACTTCAACTAGCCTCACATTGACTAGGTAAAGATGTGCTTGAGTCATGATGTAGAAATTAGATTCTTAGACTTCATAAATGATTGCCCACTGGAACTGTTGCTCACAGAGCCTACCAGAGGGGAAGTGACTTTGGACTTGGTTCTGAGCAGATCTCAGGACCTGATGAGAAATGTAGAGGTTGTGACACCAATTGTCCCACAATATTATTAAGTTTAGAATTCATGTCAATGGAAAGTTAGTCAAAACTGTAACATCGGATATGAAAAGAGGGAACTTTACAAAAAGTTGGGGGAAAGTTACAAGGGAGCTGAAAGTAAAACAGAAGGAAGTCAAATCCATAGAGCAGAGGTGGCCAACAGTAGCTCTCCAGATGTTTTTTGCCTACAACTCCCATCAGCCCCAACCACTGGAGAGCTACCATTTGCCACCCCTGCCCTAGAGGATGCTTGGAGGCTATTTAAAACCACATGAAGAGTGGGATCACACAGGGAATTTGGTGTGGCAGTATCCCGTCTCTGAAAAAGCCAGTGCTCTTTGATGTGCACCATGACAATGCTACCCAGGTGTACACACACAAGAGGAACCTTCAGACTGCTCCTGTACATGCAGGGTTGGTCCATTGCATGCTTTGGGCATTCAGACAGCTGAGAAATGCACCCTGCATGCATTTTAGAGCACTGCTACTGGGAAGTTCCTGGTAGCTATTTAATCTGGTCCCAGACTGACCTCAAACAAGGTAAGTACAGGTGGGACTTGGGGGAGGGGGCAGATTGTGTGTGATCATACAAATTAAATGCAGAGGAGTGGCATGGCTAGGTCAGGCCAAATCTCTAATGTGATCTCACCCTAAGTGAAACTCAGATGGAATGCATTCCACAATTTAGGAAAGGCACTGCAAAGTCTAAAAGAAGGCATGTGTGTTTAATAACACAAGTCAAGGAAGCTATAAAAAGTAAAGAGGCTTATTTTAAAAAGTGTAAAGTCTGCCCCCATTGAATTGAATACAAGGGACCACAAGCTCTGATAAAATTAATATAAATCAAAATTAGGCATGTAGAATTTTAGGAGTAGGTTGATAAAAGCATCAAGACAAACAATATTTCTTTACCCAGCCAGAGAACCAGCTGGGCCTTAGGATAACAAAAGAATAAAGGGATTGCTAAAGGGGAGGGGGAAGAAGCCAGAGAAACTCAATGAACATTTTGCTTCTGTGTGCACTGTGGAAAGGATGGAGCATGTACTCATGCCACAGCTCCTAGTTTTAGGAAGGGAGTATGAAGAACTGAATCATGAAAGATGAAGTTCTAGACCTATTAGGAAATTAAAAACCAATAAGTCTCCAGGTCTTGATGGCATATCTCTGAGAGTTCTTAGGGAATTCTAATGTGAGTTAATTGATTAACTCATATAAGAGCCAGTTTGGTGCTGTGATTAAGTGTGCGGACTCATATCTGGGAGAACTGGGTTTGATTTCCCACTCCTCTACATGCAGCTGCTGGAGTGACCTTCAGTTATAACTCTCTCAGAGCTATTCTGCTCAAGAACAGTTTTTTGTGAACTCTCTCAGCCCCACCTACCTCACAGGGTGTCTGTTGTAGGGAGGGAAAGGGAAAGGAGATTGTAAACCAATCTGAGTGAAGGGCAGGATATAAATCCAGTCTCTTCTTCTTCATATGTAAAGGTAAAGAATTCAGCTGCTCTACCAGAAGACTAGAGATTAGCAAATGTTATACTACTTTTTAAAAAGGGGTCTAGGGGGGAATCAGGAAATTACAGGTCAATCAGCCTAATGTCTGCCGCAGGCAACTTAGTAGAAACTGAGAAACAAAGCCTGCTGAGAGAAAATCAGTATGGCTTCTGAAAAGAGAAATCCTGCTTCAATAACCTTTTGGAGTTCTTTGAGAAAGTGAACAAGCACATGGACAGTGGTGACTAAGTATATATTATATATGTATACTTTAGTTTCAGCCAGAAAAATCAGCTGTAGCTGAACATGCACTTCAAGAAGGAGACCACGTCATCCACTTTGAAAGAACCGAAGTCCTTTCTACCGTCTCACATTATCATACCCGCCTGAACAGAGAAGCTATTGAGATTTACAAACACCAGCACAATTTTAACAGAAAGGAAGAAGGCATTTTCATCCACCAATCTTGGTACCCAGCTCTGCAAAACACCCTACAGACTATAAATTTCAGAAAGTCTCAGAACAACCAGCAAATTCCACAGAACAATCAGCACAGTCAACAACCATCTTCCTTATCTTCAACCCCCTTCCAACCCTCCCAGCAATTAACACGGAACAATGGTCACATTCAACAGCCAGTTTTCTTATCACTACCCTTCCAGGAAGCCCCACCAAACAATGGGCACATCCACAAACCAATTGCCCTTTCATCACACCCCCTCCAGCCTACAAATAGCAGCTCTCCAGCAGCCCTGGCCCCACTCAACGCACAGCAGCCAAGAAGGTATGAGCGCCTGCTCCGGCTGCAATGCCACTGAGGATGTTCTCCGCAGCTGAGAACGAAATGTCTGGAAGGAAAACTTTCTCCAGTAGAACACAGCATTTGATCCCGAAAGATTCTACAAACCCTAATGGTATACATTATATACTTAAACTTTCAAAAAACCTTTGACAAGATACCTCGCAAAAGACTCCTGAGTAAACTTAGTCATGGGATAAGAAGACAAGTTCTCTTATGGATTAAAAATTGGTTAAATGACAGGAAGCAATTAGTAGTAATAAATGGACAGTTCGCACAATGAAGGAAATAAAGCAGTGGAGTCTGATAAGGATTGGTATTGGGGTCAATACTATTTAATCCATTCATAAACGGTTTAGAACTAGGGGTGAGTAGCATTCCATACAAGTTGTGGGCTGTGTGCCCCCACCCCAGTAAGGAGCATATGGTTGAAGTCCAAGTGAGAAAGAGGAAGAAGAAACAACTGATGTTTATTATAATAAACAGAGAGAATCAGATACAAAGCAATGAAATCCCAGCAAACCAGGCAGTTCTCTACCAGAAAGAGGAAGGGTCAAGGGTTTTATATGCAAAATGACATCAGAACAGGTAAAGTTACAAAACCTACATAATTGATCAACAAGTATCAAAAGTAATTTGAGTTGGCATCGTTCCATTGGTTGCCCTTAATTGGGGTGATCTTACATTCATTTGCAGTTGTATACATGACAGGGAACACAGAGGTCTTTTTGCAGTGCTTATCAGAAACTACAGAGACTTCAAATGTAAACAGGAGAAGTGTGAAGGTTCTCAAGGCTACAGGCCTCATGCAGGACATTCTGATGCCATGAATAAAAATATCAAACTGAATAACTCACTTTTCCCCTGACCAGAAGGCTGCCATAGATATCCTAATGGTATATCAAAGAGATACAAGGTTGGCATCTTCTTCTGCTCCTTCATTAGCATAGCTAACAGGCCTTGAACAACTCATTATCCCTAAGAACGACACCTTCCAGAGCCCTTCTTCCTGCAGATAAGAAAGGTGTGGGGTGAATGTGTGTATGTACTTGCAGAGTTTTAGTAAAGAGGGGGGAAAGTACTAAATGTAACATTTTCTTATTCTATATTTTATACGTAACCTGAAAGGTCTTCTGTAGCCAGCTGTCCTACAGTAATGTCATGGGTAGGTTTTCAAATGATGTAAAAGTATTCAGGATGGCAAAAACCAAACTGACTTTTAAGAGCTCCAAGAGGACCTTCACAAATTGGGGAAACAGGTCACAATGTGACAAATTAAGTTCGGTATTGGTAAGCCTAAAATGATGCACATTGGGACAAAAAAACCCAAACTTCAAGTATAGGCCAATGGTGTCTGAACTTGCTGAGACTGAGAAGGGACAAGATCTTGGGGGTCACAGTGGATTTATCAATGAAAGTATGCTGCAGCAGTGAAAAAAGTGAACTCTAAATTATAGAACTGGAAATAGTACATAAGAATGCAACCAAGATGATTAGGGGCTGGAGAACCTTTTCTACAAGGAAAGTCTGAAGAGCCTGGGACTTTTTATTTCAAAAAGAGATGACTAAGGGGGACATGAAACTGATGAGCAGCAGATTCAGGACAGACAGAGCAGTAGATTCAAGCAGACAAAAGGAGATACTTATTTACACAGAGGGTGATTAAAATGTGGAATTCACTGTCAGAGGACGCAGTGATGGCCATGCTAACAGACAGCTTTAAAGGAGGATTAGATAGATTCATGGATGATAGGTCTACAAGTGACTACTAGCCATGGTGACTAAGGAGAACCTCTATTAAACCTCTGAAAAATAGAGCCAGGGGGCAACACCAGGAGAAGGTCTTGGCCTCTATGCCCTGTTGATGGTCCTCTAAAGGAACCGGCTGGCCACTGTGTAAGACAGGATACTAAACTAGATGGACCATTGGTCTGATCCAGCAGAGTTATTCTTATTGCAGCCCCATGTTGATTTTCTCCTTCCAACTCCACAATACCTAGTACAACTTGCCCCAAGTCCTGACATCATTATGCCATGTGTTTCCCCACCTTCCTTCACATTCTCGGAGATGAGAAGAAACACAAGCAGCATAATGATCTCAGAATGCAGGACAGGTTGTACGGGATATTTCAGCAGCAGTCCTGTGTGTTAATGTTTAGTTCTATCCTGTGTGTGCATGTGGATCTTTTATTCATAAGCACAGTGGTCTTCTTCTGGATCAGGGCAAGGGGCATATAAAATCTCATGCATGTTGGTTAGGAAAAGTGCAATTTTTTATAGCTTACAAGAGTTTGGGGGCTAGGGGAATCATTGGATGCACCTAGATCATGGATAAAAATTGTGTATTATGTGTAGTTCCTGTCAGTGACCCTTAGGAACAGTAAGGAAAATGAAATCTTCATACCTCTTCTACAATGCAGTGTATGTCCTGGTTTGGAAAATGAATAAGAATGTGAAGTTTCCAACTTTTGATTAGGCTAGTATTTGATTTATTCTGAAATGATTTCTCATTCAGTGGCTAGTGTCAGCTGCTCCAAGAAAAACAGCCTCTAAACCCTCTGTAATGGACAAGTGTGCATAACTTTGTGGCAGCTGCTAACCTTAAGCAGCTGGCAGTTTGTTCATGCTCTAAAG
Source organism: Heteronotia binoei (assembly GCF_032191835.1). Lineage (NCBI taxonomy): Eukaryota > Metazoa > Chordata > Lepidosauria > Squamata > Gekkonidae > Heteronotia > Heteronotia binoei. The sequence goes on from NC_083231.1 coordinate 67,910,840, forward strand.
AATGTAGGTCAGTTTGCTTTCTATACTGTATCCCAGCTTGTACTACTACTTGTTATTCATATATTCACTGTCCAAAGCGATCCTGTGATATGGTGAAGGTTAAGAAAAGAGGCCTCAGGGCAGCGGCTAACTGAATTATGCATCTTGCACCTCTCCATGAACAGTGTCAACACTTCACAAACATTAAAGAAGAGTTACTACAGATTTACAGCTGAAATTCCTGGTTGCCTAACTGTTTCATTGCACATTAAGAAAGAAGTCACAGACTTTTGATTTCTTCTGCATTCTGAATTCCAGACACCTAAGATTATTTATTTAAAAAGAAGAAATAAAGACACGTGGATGGTTTGAAAAGGGGATTAGACAGATTCATGAAGATTAGCTGCTAGCTGTGGTGACTAAAGCAAGCATCTGAATACCAGGACAATTAGTTTCCCACTGCATAAAAAAGGGTGATGGACTATATAGACAAACGGTAACCCATCCATGGTGTATACTATTGGCCAGTTTCCAGGAGGCAACTGAGATTCTTTTAGAAGTGTTTAGACTGTCTGTCTTTTTTCCAGTCCCATAATGCTTGCTATGCATGCTGGGTGGGCAATGAGTAGAATTTCAGATATCAGCAGTAGACAGAGCATAATCTCAGTTTTATTTCAGCTCCACTGGTTATCAATATGCATCTGGGTTACATTCAAGTTGCTGGTGCTTTGTATTCCATCTTGATCACTGGGTTGCTGTGATGATAAAATGCTGTAGAAAAGAATGCAGTTAGCTGCTTTGGATGTACTTTGGGGAGAAAGCCATGGTATAAAGAATGTAAATCAATCAGTCATCAAGATCAGCATCTAATACCGGTAATTTATAGGTGATGCTTTTTCACATCAAATTGGTAGTGAAATCTGAATGCATATATCTGTAGTGATTCTTGATCTGTAGAGACAGCTTCCTGCCTCATGGCCTGGCTAGTTTTAAGAGTACTCTGAAGACCCAGTTGTTTGCATAGTCCTTGGTGACTAGTTTTGTAAAGTAACGATTAAGACAAATTTAAGTTTAGTATGATATAGTTTTGATATCTTTTCTAATAAAATTGTTGTTTTAGTGCTATGTTATTAGGTGTTTCCTCCATTTGAGACTGTATTTAGTTAAAAATGCCTTGGTTTGGAAAATGAATAAAAATGTGAACTTTCCTACTTTTTGTTAGGCCGCTATTTAGATCTTTTCTTCAATAGCATTTAATCTGCCCTTGGACTTCTCCTTTCCCTGGCTCTACTGATCGATTCCTCACCAGTTGCTGCATGGCCATATTTTGACTCATGTCTCCTTTCAGTTTCCCCCACATCTTCCTAATCTTCAGAAAGATGCAAGAATTGGAGGGAAATATGAGTCATAATGTGGCCATGCAGCAACTGGTGTGGAATTGGTAGAAGTCTGAAGACAGAGTGACTGCTACTGCGGAAAGGTTTTGGTCTGAAATGATTTCTCATTCAGTGGCTAGTGTCAACTGTTTCAAGAAAAAAACAACCTCTCTATAATAGACGAGTATGCATAACTTTGATGATTATAAAAAAACCCTGTATTTTTAAAAAACTAGAAAAAGAAAACAGTCCAAACCTAGCCAATCAAAGGGCTACTGCAATTCCAGAACCCATGTGTTTATTTGGAATACAGCAAAGACTGACTTGTGTGTCTCTCTAAAAAGACATACAGGGTGTTTTCACACTGACCTTCATCGGCAGCGACGTCCCTCTTCACCGTGCAGGATCTGCGCGGATTTCGCACCAATTGCTGCAGAGCACCCGGAAGAGCCGCAAAGTCCCGCGGCTTTTGCGGCACAAATGTAAACTGGTTTTTGGCGGTTTACATTTGTGCCGCAAAAGCCGCAGGACTTTGCGGCTCTTCCGGGTGCTCCACAGCAATTGGTGCGAAATCCGCGCAGATCCTGCACGTTGAAGAGAGACGTCGCTGCCGATTAAGGTCAGTGCGAAAACGCCCACAGTTTGATGCTTGCATGCAAAGGAGAATTGTATCCAGGGATTTAGCCCACTTTCTTTGGCAAAGGATGCAAATCTGGCAGCTCCACTCTGGTGCTTTCAGGCCCAAAGCTACACTGGGGACTCTGGGGGCCAAGCTCCCTGACCTACCGCCAAGGCCCTTCAAATTCCCACCAAGCCCAGGCCCCCAACTTCCATTTAAAAAAGAAAAGAAATTATCATGCTTGTTGTCACTGCCTCTCTCACCTGCTGCTCTCTCTCCACACAGACAAGTCATCAAGGCAAGCTCTGCACCCCCTGCCCTCCAATCCATGCCACAGCCATTCTCTAGAGGCTTTCCCCAAATCTCGGCCTGCACATTATCCAAAAGAACCCACTCCATTCCCACTCCCTTGAGCAAAAGCTTGCAGCACAGCACCAGCAGGCACTGAGTAGTGTCTTCTTTTGCAGAGAGAAGGGCTGGGGGGAGAAGCCCCCAGCCACCCACTGTCCCTCCTTCTGAGGAAGAATGGGAAAGCCTGGTCTTACTTGGAAGGAAGCCTCCGGTAACCATAATGGGCTTCCCCTGGAGGAAACCTTCCCCCTGGGCCACCCCAAATATCCCCCTCCTTGACTTTCAAAGGATGCGGTACTGCAATTCAAACTGCTTGCCAGCACAATGGCAAGAGGCAAGGTACAGCAAGGCTGTCCACCTTGGAGCGCATTGGCTTGTGCCAATGTCACTCCATTTTACAGCCCACCTCGTCAGCATCAAAGCAGAGGAGAGGCTACAATTCTTGGTGCAACTTACTCCCAAGGTGGTAGGGAAGCGCCAATTGCCCCTTCCCTGATCAGCTCACTCTCTTGGCTTGCTGCTTTACCCTTGCATTTTGCAAGCTACACAGGAGCTTACCTCAAAATAAATTGCAAATTAGACTGTAGCCTTTTAAAGAGGCGGCCACTGCAACTTTGACCATTTCACTAAGAGCTGCAGTCTCCTTCACTACTACTTACTTCCTCATTAATGCATAGAAGAATTAGGTGTGTGTTGCGAAAGGGTGGATGAAAGGGGGAGAACTATGGAAGGGAGAAATCATCTTGCACTGCACATCCATGCTTCTTCCAAAGCTGCTTCCTTACTCAGGACATGTCTCAGCCAGTTCGTATCTAGAGCCAGACACACCTTCCCTCAGCCTTCCATTCTAGTTTGTTTGCAAGAGCCCTGCCAGCAGTAGCAGTTGCTCCTTCCTCCTTTAAAGTGCTGCAACTTTAATTATAACTTTGATTAAATTAGCTAGTGTCCCCCCCTCACTTTAAAAAGCCAGGCTAGGGGCCTGGCTGCTTTCCTTAGTGGGCTATGGTCTCCTTCTCTGTAACTGTTGCCAGAAATAACCTCCACTTGGCCACTAATGAGCTTTGTGTGTGTTAGACTGCAGCCCTCATTTCCCTGCTATTAGCAAGGTCAGCATTCACACACATGCACGCCCACTTTAGCAGAGGGTGATTTAAATAACACTCAGATTGTCTATTGGAATTATATTGTGTCAGTCCAAAATTAATGTACATGCCCAAGGTTTGATAGTTAGTCCATTGACCCTAAAGAACTGTGGTACGAATAGTAGTAAACTGCACTGCAGCTAAAAGAAATTGTGCTTCTTGGACTGCAATAAAGATTAAGGGGATGACCCCAAAACAGTTATGCAAAAATAAAAGGACATAAATAATCTACAAACAGAAATGGAATGCAAAGGGGTGCATCTGGGTTTTGCCAGGATGAATTGCTGAAAGGCACACAGCTTTTAAGGGTCTGCTGGAAGCCTCTTGCCTCAGGGTTCACAAAAACTTAAGGAGGGATTGCCTCATTAGTACATCTCACTACAATATTCTGTGCTTATTTCTATATTTGTCTGAGCTATATAAAAAGCAAAATACAATGGCCAGTTTTATATAGAAATGCATCTGCATAATCTGATGTGTTTAACCAACATCTTAAATAAATAAAATAAATGCATTTAATTAATTAATTATTTCTGATTTATAGCCTGCCCTTTCCCAAATGGGCAACGCGACAGAGTCCACCCTTTAAATTCAGTGATATTTACATCTATGATTAATAATCAGCATATCTTCTACTGTGCAGGAGATATTTTCTTTTCCTGAGCTGGGACCTAAGTTTGTAAGCCTGTGAAGAATGTAAAGTGGCTGCCTGCACCTGCTAATTCAGCTCTACAGCACAATTGCTTTCCATAATCTCTCATGCCCTATTTAACACTGCACAGGTTTCAGCCCCAAGTCAGAAAAAATCTTACTTGACATGATACATTCTGAGAATGACAGAAATTTTCCAACTGACTTGAAGTTTTCCTGGTCACTGCAACAGAAGGAGGAGGAGGGAGAAAGCTGTCATAGGGAACAATCTCCAGGCCTACATCAAGGGAGGAATTGAGACACTGAAAGCAAGAATGAGCTTCTTAACATTAGCATATCCAATGACTGACAGAAGGAGTGGTGGTGAAAGATATGGTTGCCAGCTCCCAGGTGGGGCCTGGAGACATTCCGCTTTTACAACTGATCTCCAGCTGGCAGAGATCCACTCCCCTGGAGAAAATGGCTGCTTTGAAGGTGGGCTCCATAGCATCGTGCCATGCTGAGGCCCTCCCTCCAAACTCCGCCCTCTCTCAGATTCACCCCCAAAGTCTACATGTATTTTCCAACACAGGCTTGGCAACCCTAGTGGAAGAAGACACTTTTGTTGAAAAGGTGTTTGTTCATATTTATAACTTTACAAGTGGAAACCTGTAAGGACTTGTGGGAGGCATCTCATTTTCCCCTCCTCCATTATTTCCTCTTTACCTTTCCTGAAAGCCCCCAAAGCCACTCCTCTTTTCTTCCTTCCTTCTCTTTTTCTAGGGTTGCCAACCTGGAAATCTCTTGGAATAAAAATGGATCTCCAATAGGGTTGCAAGGTCAATGTTGGAAAAATGCCTGGATATTTTGGAGGTGGATTTTGAAGAGGGAGGGGTTTGGGGAGGAGATGGGCCTCAGCATGGTATGATGCCATAGAGTCCACCTTCAAAGCAGCCATTTTCTCCAGGGGAGCTGGAAAACTTAAAAAGCAGGACATCTCTAGGTCCCACCTGAAGGCTGGAAACCTTAATAGCTACTAAGGCAATCAGTTGAAGCTCCTTTTATCCTTTTTTAAAATTTTTAACCCCTCCCTAATGTATTTCTTTCAGATTTCACATTTTTCTGCAAACCTGGAGCCCTATTTTGTCTGTTCACAGCTCCAGTCACCAGATTTAAATATCCAAAGATATGTCTGACTTTGCTATTAGACTATAACAGATAGTAATATTTAGTTATGACTTGCCCCATCCTAACAGATCAGAACAAATGATACACTTAAAACAATCCAGTTTGAATTGGATTAAAGGAACAGATAACAAAATAATCACAAATTTACTGACATACTGCTCCTCTAGCTCTCCTGTCAAAGTTCATGTGACACTAGAGTTCTGTGGCTGGAAATACTAATGTATTGATTTAGCACAAAATACAGGTGCAAGGGCTGATATTTAAATCTGTAAAAATGGAAAAGGGAGAATTCTGTCCTGTGCTGTTTCCCCAATCTTTTCTCTCACTTTGGTCTTATCTACATGAAGTGTCTGAGTTGAGTCAGGAGCCTCCCAACCTGACTTCTAGTCACATATTCCTTTGGAGGATTCTTCTTTGAAGGTGTTCTATCACTTGTTGCAGCTCTGGAGTACTGCACAAGGGGAGGAGGGCTTCTGTCTTGTTCTCCATTCCATTCTCGAGAGCAGAAATGACCTTGGAGGACCTGTTTGCCCCTATTTCGGGTTCCGCATGTCTTCAGTCATATGATCCTAGTACACATGGGACTTATTGATACCACAATAAGTTCTGTCACAATAAGTATCACTGTAAAAGAACAAAAAGGACAAAGTTTGTTTCCATGAGTTGAAGCTTGGAGGACGGTCAATCCCTATTCATTGTTTTGGGGTACAGCCTGGCCCCAGTGTCTTATTCAAATCTCCTTTGAAATACAGGCTTCTAGGTAGCACTCCAAATAGAAGCCTGTAGTGCCAGAACCAGTGTTTGGACTGGGCAGTACTGCATGTCTTCTTGCAGGGGACAGTGTGCCGAGTGTGGGGATGTGTCACTTGGGGTGGTCCAAACATTGTTTTGGGGTACAGCCTGGCCCCAGTATCTGCCTCTTTGAGTGTCCTGGGGACATCTTGCTCTGGAGCAACTGGCATGAGAACCACTCATTGGACCATGAAGCAGCACATGTCTTCTTGAAGGGCAGAGTCCCTGAATGTGGGGGTGTATGGCATGTGGTGGTCCATATTGCTTTTTGGGGTGTAGAGGGCAATCAATCAAAATAGTTCCTTATTCAAATCTCCTTTGAAATACAAGCTTCTAGGTGACACTCCAAATAGAAGCTTGTGGTGCCAGGACCAGTGTTTGGACCGGGCAGTACTACATGTCTTCTTGAAGGGGACAGTGTCCCAAGCATGGGGATGTGTCACTTAGGGTGGTCCAAATACTGTTTTGGGGTACAGCCTGTCCCTAGTGTCTGTCTGTTTAAGTGTTCTTGGGGCACCTTGTTTCGGAGCAGCTGGCACAAGAACCGCTCATTGGCCTATGAGGCAGCACATGTCTTCTCGAAGGGCAGAGTTTCCTGAACATGGGGGTGTATGATATATGGGGGTCCAGGCCTTATTTTGGGGTTCAGAGCTTTAAAATTCACGGTTGAATTCACAAATAAGGAATGAATAAGAATCTGCGAATAAGGAACCAACTTCAGACTCCTCTACTTGTGGCAGTAAAAGTGGTAGGTTTTAGAGGACTAAGATCATGTCTCAGAATCTATGAAAAGCCAACTATTTAGAGGCAGAATTAATGATGAATTATGAACCCTTCTATTCAGAGAAAAGGGGAAACAACAGCTAAGTTTTTCAACAATTTCAGGAGGGGAAAAAAAGATGTTTGGAAGGAGAAGAGTTTCTACATCAAACTCTTCAATGACCAAAAGACATTATTCTTTTCATCCAGATCATGGCAATTTACCATGTCCACAAGAATTCCTGAGTACAACATGCTGTCTCCAGTGGAGGATGCATCTGTATAATTGAACCGTGATATCTCTCTGGATACCATACATATATGGGATTATGTTCAGTCTTGATAACACTGCATCCAAATGGAATCTTTTCTCTCTTTTAGGCTCCAGATTGAAGCAAAGCATTTGCAGCATCCAGAGACATTATCAACATATCTAATTTTCAGTGGCCAAATTTGAGGATAAACCCAGAGACTGGAGCCATGAGCAGGCAAGACTAACCTTTCTGCAAACCTGAAAAATGTCCCAATCCTGAAAAATGTCTTCTCTACAGCTTTTGTGGGTGTGTAATGGACCCCCAATGGAAAGGTAAAATACTTAAACACAAAAAAGCAGCTGAGAATTCAGAGGAACAAGAAAATCATGGCAATAGATTCTTATAGTGTTTTAATCTTATAGCAGGGAAATAGCAACTGATGGAGGACAGATCACACACAACTCCCATAAGAATGCTCCATTGTCTGTGCAAATGCCTCTGCACTTGGAGTGACTATGATCTTTTTCACACAGCCTAAGTATTCCGGTATGGCAGCTGGTCAGTTACTGAACAGTAACGGGTTTCTGTTGGCATTTCAGACAGACCCGATTCAGTAACTGGCTGCTACCGGAATACTCTCACCTTTTCACACAGTCCTGCGGCTGTCCCGGTAGTGAGGCATGCCTGAGTCGTTACTAACAAAGAGCAGCTTCTTCCACTTTTCAACCCCTCCTTCCGGGTTGAAATCGCTATGGGGCACTGTGTGAAATGTCCAGTATCTAACCCGGGAGCAGTTTTCGCACCCTTTTTCGCCCGCCAGCACGTGATCTCCGGCTTTTTTTTTTGGAACGTCCACTAAAATTGCTATAGTGACATATCACAACAGCATCACCATAGATCGCCGCCGCTGAAACTTGGTAACTTATCTCAATGAAGCCTAGCCATCTCTATGGTGGTGCTGTTGTGATACGCTGCTATAGCGCTATAGCGATCTTTGCCCGACGTTCCAAAAAAAAAAAAAATAAGCCAGAGATCGCGCGCCGGCAAGCAAAAACGGCTGGCGCTGGTGGAAGCGAGATAAAAGCGGAACAGTGTGAAATGGCTTGCTTCAATCACGGAACCCTACCGGGAAAAAAAACATGTGTCTGAAAACTCCCATCCCTGTCTCAGATTACTGCAAGGCGGCACAATACCGACTCCCTTCCGGCTTCCACTGGTAAGTGTGAAAAGGGCCTATGACAGGGAAATTACAAACCCTATGGATGCAGCCTAAAACAAATAAATATATTAACTTGCACAATTAAGCCAGATGGTGAGAAACAGCAATAAAATATTGTCCCTATCTTATACATCAGTAATGTGAACAATTATTCAAGCAAGCCTCTTTATTAATAAATTGTAATTGTAAGAAACATGTGCCTTTAATTGAAATTTCATATATGAGGTACAGGAAGCCTGAGATCAATTAACACACTTGTCAAATGTGAATTTCCCCATATTTTATAGCTGTGAAATTGACTTTTTTCATGGCTGCCTTTTAAATTGTTAAAGTATTTCATTTCCTCCAAATTCAATGTAATAAATATAGCAAATGCACATTTATTACTTATGCTATTTTGACTAAATTGTATGCAAATTTGATAGATTTGTCAAATATCAGAAACAATTCTTCTTCACAATGATATTTTTATTGTAACAGACACCTAATTAAATATCATGCCTATCTGAATTAGGGGTGTGCATTCGGTTCGGCCGAACAGAATAGAATGCCAAATACCCCGATTCGGAAGTATGCGATGTCGTATACTTCCGAATCCAGCTCACATGCATTATACGGGAGCCTTATATGGCTCCCCATATACTTCCGAATCAATATTCAGAAGTATACGGAACTCAATGTAAAAGGCGGGAAAGGAGCTTCTGCAGCCTCAGGGAAGCTGCTTGCCCACTTTCCTGCCTTGGAAGCCTTTTCCCATCTTTCCCATAGCCTCCCTGGGATCAGGGAGGGAGAGAGAGGGGGAGAGAAGCTCCAACAGCCAATCCAAAGCATGCATTTGCAAAATGCATTGCAAATGCATGCTTTGCAGGGCTGTTGTGTAGCTGATGGCTGGGCTAATCCCCCAGCCATCAGCAACATTGTTCTTTTGTTTACTTGGGTATCCAAATAAACACTGTTCTCTGGCCAATCACAGAGCAGTGGTATTTTTTGAAACTGCTCTGTGTAGGGCCAGAGAACCTTTTTAAGTACGGTAGTCTGCCTGGCTGGACTCCATTCCATTGCTGCTGTGTTGGTGTGTGAGAGAGATTGTGCTGCGCTGGCCCTTGGCCTCAGCTGCTGCCGCTCTCTCTCAGCCTTGCCTGACCTGCCTGGAGAAGACATCTAAGGTAAGATAGTCTTGGGGTTCTTATTTTTATTTTAGTTAGGATCAAAGTAAAAGGACTTTTTAACACTCAGAGTCCCTTTACTTATCCAGATTTGGGTGGGTGGGTACTGGGTAGCTTATTTGGGGTTAAGGTTAGGGGGTTCTGCTGGGGGGTAGGGGCCTGGGGTGGGGGAGTTGCCAATTTGCCTATATCTTACTTTAGTGAGAGGACTTTTAAAAGTGCAGTGTCCTTTTACTTTTCCTGATTTGGGTGGCTTGGATATCTTGGGGTTAGGGTGAAGGTTTTTTTGGGGGGGAGGGTTGGTTAAGTTCCTGTTTTATTAAAAGTCAAGTTTTTTTATGGTTTTAAAAGGATTCTATGATTGATTTCTTGCTGCTGTGTTGTGCTGCTGTTGTTCCCTTTCTCTTCTGGTTCTGGTTCTTGGAGGGGGGGGGCTGTTTGGCCTAAATTTTATTGTTAAAAAGTTCAGTTTTTTAACAGTTGTGTTTGTTGGCCTTTTCTCAGTTGGATTTGTTTGGATCTGTTGGATTTGTTTGTCTGTTGTTGGTTTTGCATCCTGTCCTGTTGCCCCTCTTCCTGGTTCTGTTTTTTTTTTTTTTTTTTTGGAGGAGGGGTTAAAAGCTAAGTTTCTTTCAGTCACGTTTTGGTTTTTTTTTAATTACCTCTGGTTCATGTGAGGGGGTTGGTGGGAGGGCTGTTTGGGGTGGGTCACTTTCATGTTTTTATAGAGCTATTTTTGGAGTCTGAGGGTGCTTTCAGTTTGGCTAAGGGCACTAAATAGGCTGCCCCATTTATAAGGGTGTTTTTAGGAATTGTGTTTTTTGAAATTAAAATAAAATTAATCCAGTTTAGGGCTTTATCTTCTTTCAAAATTCAACTAGGCCAGATAGGGGCAATTTAAAAAGATTTTAGGTTTTTCAGGCAGCGTGACTACTAGGTCACATCAGGCTCCCTTTTAAAGAGACTAGGATTGCAGTGCATCATACTTTCAGCCACTGAAAGCCGGTGCATCCTGAAATTTCCATAGGGTAAACCACAGCTTCTCTCTAGTTATAGGGGATACCTGATTTCTAGGTTGCAAGGAAATCCGGTTTGTCCCGGGATCCAGTTAGGAGAAGTTTAACTAGGAGGATATAATAAGGATTGCCTTCATTTCAAGGTAGCCTTTTAAAAACTGTAGCCAAGTAGAGGCAGGATCACCTAGTCTCCTAAACTTTACCAGACTACTACTACCAGAACCCAAAGAAGGACAGGTTAGGAACCAAAAAAACAAAGAAGTTTTGGTGGGAGGGTTTTTAAAAAGAAGTCAGTGCAGCTGCTGTTTCAGGGTACAGTGTAGTGAGTTAGTTTTGTAAAAAAACCACTCTCAGTTCAGGTTGTGTGAGACTGCTCGGGCAGTCTCTCCTCCAGCTGATGTCGCTTGACCTCAGCAGCCAGAGAAGGGGCAGCAAGAGCAGTTCTCCTTGGAGATGAGCTTTGGGGACAGTTGCTGTCCAAAATGATCACCCCAAGGAGGGTGCAGAGTGTCATGCAGGAGCTGGAGGAGAAGCTGGTTGAGGAGGACCAGCCCCCTTCTTCTGTTCCTTCAGGCACCAGCAGTCCTTCAGAGGATGGCCAGGAGGGGAGGTCTCAAGGGGTAGAGGGGGAAGAAATGGAGACACACGAGGTGCCTTCATCTCTGCCCACTTCCCCCCGGTGGCCAGCACCTACTGCCACCCTGAGATATGATGTGTCTGCCCCGAGCACCTCACAGGAGGTGGCTCCATACACCTCCGAAGTCTGGAAGCATTTCCGACTTATGAAGGATTGACACTATGCTCAGTGCCAGCTGTGCAGGGCCCAGATCAGTCATGGGCGGGACCCTGCCCACCTGACTCCAGGCTGGTGCTGGGGTGCCCAAACGGCCAACACCACCCAGCCAGGAGGTCAGTCCCACTGCAACTACCTCCAGAACTTTCCAGGAGAGTTCTGTGACAGGGCAGGGATGCCAGGCATCTCTGCCTTAGATGTTTGGTGGGGGTGGCACCTGTGTGCCAAGAGGGGGAATCAGGTACGGCAGGAGGGTGATCGCCTGGAACCTCGCCAGGTCGGTCACCCATGGGCTTTCATTTTCAGTGGTCGAGAATCCTGGTGTGCTAGTGTTGCTCGAGTACCTGGTGCCCTGGTACAAAGTTCCTGCTAGAACCACCATTAGCAGGGCCATTGTGCCATCTGTTTTCAAGCGACCAGATCTGTGGTTAAGGATCATTTGTCCCATGCTGCTGCCGGGGGGGACTGTTCATTTCACCTCAGATATCTGGAGCTCCCAACATGCGTTCGAGGGGTATCTCTCCCTGACTGTGCATTGGTGGCAGTAGCAGCAGGCAGGGTCAGGGCCGCCAGTCCGGCTATCGCTGGGCCTTGCTGCATGCTGAAGCAGTCGACATGCCGCACATGGTGGACACTCTCGGAGCCATCCTCTCACGGCAGTTAGAGGGCTGGGTAGGCAGGGACATCGCCACGGGCCTCATGGTAAATGACAGTGGCTCAAACATCAAGACAGCTGTCCAGCATGAGGGCCTAAAATGCCTTCCTTGTGTGGCCCACCTTCTGTACCTCATGGTTAAGGATGCATTGGGCAGATGGAAAGCCAGGATTGTCGGTATCTAGCCACAACCCATGAGTACCTACTTCTGCTCCAGAAGTATTGGCACATCACGGGTCACTTCTCACGCAGCAATACGGACTCGTTTCTGCTGTGTGAGAAACAGACACTGACAGGTGTGCCAGGGCACCACCTAATCGGTGACGTCAGCACACTCTGAAACTCCACCTGTGCCATGCTAGAGTGCATGGTGGAGCAGAGAGCAGCCCTGTATGCTTTTGTCTCTGAGACGAGGGTCTTTCGGGATGAGAAGCATCTCACCCAAGAGGATTGGATGGTCATTTCTCAGACTGTGAAGGTTCTTGGGCCCTTCAAGACCCACACAGAAATGCTCTCATCTGATACGTCGAGCATCGCACTGGTCGTCCCCATGGTCCCCATGGCTCGTGAGGACCTGGCCTCATTTCTAGTGCCATCTCAAGGCCGTGCAGACTTTTTTCCCAGTGGTGCGCGCCCTGGTTGTTAGGCTTCAGGAAGGGCTTGAGGCCCGCTTTCGGACTTTCACCTAAGATAAGGTCTACATGATCGTGACCATGTTATACCCATGCCTTAAGGGCACGATTGCTGGTGAGACAAGCTCACCCAGAAGGTCGAGCGCTGCAGAGTCACGGGCAGGCCCAGTGCCAATAGCTGAGGAGAAGCGGGGTGGAATCAGCTCATCTGCCACTTACACTGCTGTTCATCCCCAACCTCCCCAGCTAGGCAGTGTTTCCCACCAGACTCACGCCAAGAAGAGTGCTGAGATGAAACTCATCGGGTGGCTCGTTGGCCCCTCTGGGAGCAGTGTGAGGAAAAGGCTCCTTTTTCCCCAAACATAAGTCACAAGCAAGGTTGCCAGAGCGCCTGGAGAAGTGGGCTTGCTCCTATCTGGTCAGAAAGTGTGGGCGAAGCCACCCAGAGGCATAACGGGACTTGTGTGTGTATCTAGATACATGTTGTATGGGCATTCCAACCTGGTATAGAGCATTTGCCCCACAACGGATATTCCTCCCGTCGTTGCACGGGCCAGCCAGGGAGTGGAAGAAACCTGCGCTGCCACGGAACTATCCGGGCAATATTGTTTTGTAGTACTGGACAAAGAACCCACCATGTTAAGCCAGCATCACGCGCAGCCATCTTCCCAGCAGGCTGGAATTCATTCCTTCGTGGTATAAAGATCACGTACACACCTCAAGTCACCCGCAGCCCCAAGCAACCTGTTTAGCCCATGAATGGAATAACCGGTCAACTACTGATGCTCTTTGTCTAACAAGACACTAGGCAGAGGCCCCCTGACCGAGAGATCAAAGAGTGAGAGGGAGAACATTTCCTGACACATCCAAGTCCTTTGATCTACACCGGGGAGACCTAGGTGCATATGTGACTCCCAATTGTCACCTCTTCAAACAATCCCATGCCCCCAACCATTTCCATTCCGATACCTGTGGAGCCGTCCCAGACCCTGGCGCCACCTGGAAGTTTCAAGGATGCCCAGGACAGGTAAAAGCTCATTGGTCAAAGCAAGCACCCAACCAAGTGTCATCAAGGGACACGCCATTGGTTCCAATGATGCCCAGCCCTCTTGGTCATCACAGAACCTGCCCATCTCTCCGCCCCGTCACCACCCATCCCCTGAGGGGTCAAAGGAGCCCTTATAACCTCTGACCCCGCTCCGCACGTGTGTGCTTCTGTCAGTATCCCGTATCCAGCTGTATAGATCCACCCCCGATTCCTGATCAGTTTTGGGTCCTCCCCCATCCCCTCAACTATCGCCACTGGAGCCTTCCTGGAAGACTACGATGGTAAATATCGCCCTGTGTATCCGTTTATGTTCCCCTATCGATCTATCTATGTTTCTTAGACCTGTGTGAATGTGAGATTGAATTGCATTTTACCTTGTGTGAAGGAGCTATTTTATTCCAATAAAGAGCAACTATTTTTACCTAATTAGAATCCTTTCATTGAGCATTTACTCTCTGAGTGGTTGAGCCTGGTATACATTGGTAAAAGATCCTTGTTTGAGCCAGGTGCCCACCTGACTAATTCCCCAACCTCGTTTTGGGGGCATTTGGCTTAACAGAAGTAGGCCCCTGAAAATGGAGACGGGTGCTGCGATGGTGAGGGACTATCTCTTGGAGTCCAACGAGTTGCAGGAAACGTTTCCTTTGGACTAATGGGTCACGAAGGAGACGGTCTGGCCAGCCCTCTCCTCCATGGCCAAGGCGTTCCTCTCATGCCCACCGATGAGCGTGCAGAGCGAATGCATCTTTTCACATATGGGCGACATTGTCTGCCCACATCGCAATCACCTGCAAGCCTAAATAGTTGAGCAGTTGATCTTCCTGAAGGTCAACTTGCCTCTGTTCAGCTCCCCAAATGTAGACTTTGAGAGCAAATGAAGTGAGCACCTATTTGTGCCTACATCCTCTTTTGGTCCGTGAAGGTGGTTGTAAAATGCTTTCCCACTAAACATAGACTAGAGTCCAAAGGCAGCCCAAAAACTCACTCACAAATTGATTGGCAGTGCACACCCCACCCCTCATCCATCCCCAAACATAAAGTAAATGCTGGTTTAAAATCTGAAAAGCAATCCAAATTTCCCCAGTCCCCATCCTCACATGCCTAATAATACTAAAAGGGCCATTGCAGCCCCCAACTGTAACCGACAGCAGCCACAGGCCCAGCCAGGATAACCCAGTATTTTTTTCAGGGGCAGGAGGAAGAAAGAGGGAGGTGGCAGTGATGATGACAGGCAGTCAGCAGCCATACCAATGCTGTGGTCCCTCTAATGGGACAGTGATAGCTGGTATGTTGCTGTGTCATGGGTGCTGGGGACCCTGCAGAGGAAGTTGAGTCTGACGAGGAAACTGTGCCCCTGCCACCTGCACCAGTGCCCCTGCCTCCTGCTGGAGAAGATCCCAGCCCCCCTGCCTCGCCCTCTCGGGTGGCTCGTGTGCGTGACCGCCTCCGGCAGGACCTCAGGGATCGGAGGAGGGCGGCACGCTCACAAGCAAGACGCTCCCTGAGCCCTGAGTTCTGAGAGGATTCTGGCCCTCCTAAGAGCAAGGATGCTTGAGTTATGACAGGATCCTGGCTGCCTCCCTGAGCCAGCAATTAGCCCAAACGGGCAACAGCCAGCAGAGGGCTATATAGCTGTGGGCTTTGGGAGGAGGCTTTGTGGAAGCAACTAGTCATCTCCCTGACATCCTAGCATCCACTCCGGCTTGACTTTGGTTCCTGACTCCCTGACTTTGGCTTTTGACTTCTGGACTCCCTGACCTCGGCTTCTGGACCTTGGACCTGCGATACTTGTACACTGATTCGGATTTGGCGCCTCAGACCCTCCTGCTTACTGGCTACAGACCTCGGACTGCCTCTGGACTTTGCCTGACCCGGCCCCAGCCGTGACATGCTGCTGAGTTGAGAGAGAAGGAATGCTTCCCTTCCTCTCACACAATCTGAGGCCTTCCCAGTGATCTTCCTCATTTGGGGTGCAACTCTGGCTCGCCTCCTCATGGTGCACCATGGGTAATGCAAAAGAGCTTGGACCAGCCAACCATCCATCACTCAAGGTATGTGCAAATGCTTCTTGCTTTGTGTCAGATACAGAATGATGTGGAGCTAGGTGTGGTCCACCACTTCCCTTGTTTGAGAGTTGCATTGTTTGGGGGAGGGCTGGAGAGCTGGCATCTGTAGATTGCATGTTCTGTGGCAGGGGAGCTGGCATCTGAGTGAGAGACCCAGAACCAGCATGCCTGTTGTGCTTGGCCAGCTCTCCCCGCGTTGTCTGGGGCAGGGCTGGAGAGCTGGCATCTGGGTTTGCTGCAGCCAGGTCTGCAGAGCATACCTTGAGCAGATTGCGTTTTGTGTGGCAGTGACGTTGCAACTGGGTTTATATTGGTTCAAGGCCAGCAGGGTTCATAGAGTAGATAGATGAATATAGTGCATTTGGGTCCTATAGAGATTCTCTGGTGTGAAGGGAGGTTTGGCCCTAGGAATTGGACCCCCTGCTCAATTTTTGTTGACCTTGTGGGTTTTGTGAGGGACAGTGCCCTGAAGCTGCACAGCAGCTTGGGGGACTCTCCTCAAAACCCCCTGCTCCCCAGAATCACTTTTCCCACAATAATACAGTGGGGGAAGTGGCTCTAATTGTTTTTTTCTCACCATTGGGAACAGTGTTCCTTTTGGGGTGCCCACAAATGGGTGCAGTCTTTTGGGGCCAGGGGGATTGCATGTGAGGGAGTCCCCTGAAGCTGCCCTGCAGTTTTGGGGCCTCTCCCTCAAACCTCCCTCTGGCCAGAACCACTTTCCCCACAGCAATTATAGTGGAGGAAGTGGCTAATTGGGCTTTCCCCAGCATTGGTGGCAATGGGACTTTTGGGACTTGGGGGTTCTGTAGGGTAGAGTTCACTGTGAGTTACATGCCATTTTTGGGGCTCTCCCTCAAACCTCCTGCCCTCCAGTAGCCTCTGATTATGCCCTATGTTGGCTTTGAGTTCAATGGCTCATAGGGTATAATGGTGGGATATGGGCATCGTCTTTGGGTTCCCCTGGAATGGGAACCCCTGGCCCAGTCTTCTTGGGACTTTGTAGGAGAGAGTCTCCTACAGGCCCCCTGCAAATTTGGGGGCTCTCCCTCAAACCCCCTCCCCTCCAGTCAGCTTCCAATATACCCTATTTTGCCTTTGATTTCAATGGCCCATAAGGTATAATGGGGCCGTATTTTCGGAAATAGCTGTATATCTCCAGTATATATGGCTATTCCGAATACCGGTATTTGGAAATATAAGGTATTCCAAATATTTTGGCCTCGTATATTTCCGAATCTGATTACTTCCGAATTTTATTTTTTTTTTTGCACACCCCTAATTTGAATTTTTGCATCAACCTGCTTATTTGTATAATTTAAGTTGCTTTCTGGACTTCCGTTAATAGCTGTAAGTACAAGTAGTTGCCATCCAGTTTTTAAGGTACAAAGACCAACCATACTGACAGCAATTATTGCCAATCCTTCTTCTTGGAAGAGTCCTTATAATGCTGTCTGGATGAGTCTATTCTCACTAAAATTAATAAGAAACTTAAATGGAAATCTGGATCAGTTATTTGTGTTCATGTTGTGCAACCATATTAAATGTACTAACAATCTTTTATGCAATGTTCAATCCTAGTGATTTCAAGAGCACCCTCTATTGGTGCATAATCTGAATTGAAGACAGTAGAACATCACTCAAATTTAACTGAGAAGAATTTAGCTGATAATAAAGAGATTTTAATTTAAAAGTGAACCAGATATCCTGCTTCTATCTAGTCAATCAAATGTAAATTTCCCCATATTTTAAAGCTGTGAAATTGTTTTTGCCATGGCTACCTTTTAAATTATTAAGATGTTATGCCATTAAAGGTTTGGTATGGTAAATCATTAAAGATAAAGAGGTAAAGCACCGAGGCATTACCAACCTATGGGATGATGTCATATCATGGTATTTTATTGGTAGACTTTTTATGGGGTGGGGGGGTGGTCATTGCCTTTCCCAGTCATCTAAGATACAATTGTGTAATTAGTTATTTGTGCAAATTTAATTTAATTTCAATTCATTTTAAATCAAATGGAAAACGTGGGGACCTCAGACTGGTACAATGCCATAGACTCTACCCTCCAAATCAGTCATTTCCTCCTGAGGAACCACTGATTCTTTTTTATCCAGGCACCCTACCAGGGCGAGGAAGCAGATGTAGTAGTTAACTTGTCTTCATACAATTTGTCACTGAGAGAAAGACATGTCTTGAATTTAGGGTTAGGGTTTGTCCCCACCCCACGGTATGACCCATTCCAAACTAGAACTGACTTTTATAAATTGGTATGACAACTGAAACTCAAAGACTTCTTTTAATCTGAAGTTGCTACACCCACTCAGATCTGGGTTTGTACAACCACATTTTGATAATTAGGGTTTGTAGAATCTTTCGGGCTCAAGTGCCGTGTTCTACTGGAGAAAGTTTTTCTTCCAGACGTTTCGTTCTCAGCTGCGGAGAACATAAATTGCAGAAATTCACAGAACAACCAGTACATTCCACAGAACAATCAGCACAGTCAACAACCATCTTCCTTATCTTCACACCCCTTCCAACCCTCCCAGCAATTAACGCAGGACAATGGTCACATTCAACAGCCAGTTTCCTTATCACTACCCTTCCAGGAAGCCCCACCAAACAATGGGCACATCCACAAACCTATTGCCCTTTCACCACACCCCCTCCAGCCTAGAAATAACAACTCTCCAGCAGCCCTGGCCTAACTCAATGCACAGCAGCCAAGAAGGTATGAGCGCCTGCTCCGGCTGCAACGCCACTGAGGATGTTCTCCGCAACCGAGAACGAAACGTCTGGAAGAAAAACTTTCTCCAGTAGAACACGGCACTTGAGCCCGAAAGATTCTACAAACCCTAATGATGTTACCAGCCATGAAAACCTGAAATCTTTCACATTTTGATAGCTCAATCACAGTTTTTGAAAAACTAGTATTAAAGAAGATTGAATGTATGGGAAATAGTTACAACCCAAAATGGTGTAACTTTTCTAAATTGGATAGATAGGCTCTAGATATGTTGATTTCCAACAATGATATTATAATCAAGCTCGCAGATAAAGGGGGAGGGATTGTAATTTTGAACAGGGAGGATTATCTTCAAGAAGTGAATCGCCAACTTTCTGATAACAGGTATTACAAACCCCTACAGATAGATCCATCGGGCACAATAATGAAACTTATTGAGATTGTGGTTATTGAGGCTGTAGAATTGGGATATATTTCTGAAAAGGTTGCTAACTTTTTACATAAACCTTACCCTAAAACTCCGGGTTTTTACATACTTCCTAAAATCCACAAAACCGGGTTCCCTCCTCCAGGTCGACCCATTGTGTCTGCATCCGCATCAGTTTTGGAACCACTTAGCCAGTATGTAGACTTTTTTTCTAAAACCTCATGTTTCTAAAATCAAGACTTACATTAAGGACATGTCCGACTTTATTGCACAGGTGGATGGTTTGAAGGTCCCAACTGAGTCTTTTCTTGTATCCATGGATGTTACGTCCTTGTACACTAATATACCCCATGAAAAGGCTTGAGCTGTACTGCAGGATGTTTTAGACACCAGACAGGATAGCAAACCCCCTACACACTTTTTGATGGAGCTTATTGATATCATTCTTGAAAATAGTTTCTTCAGATTTGATTATCAGTTTTATTTGCAAGTCCAGGGAGTTTCTATGGGGAGCCCCTTTTCACCCAGCCTGGCATGTTTATTCATGGTTGAGTTGGAAAATAAATTTTTTTTGCAATCCTGACATTAATCCATCTCTTGATTCTGTAATATGGTTTAAACGATATATTGATGACATCATGGTGGTGATTTCGCAAGAGTCCTCAGTCATTCCTTTAGTGGAGTGGATCCCTCCATTAAATTTTTTCACATTGCTGACAAACAAACTTTGTTCAATAACTCCCAATGACTGCGGGAGAAAAAATTCAGGAAACAGAGTGGTGTGCGTTATGCAGTTTTCCCCACTAACACTATCCGTCCACAATGTAATTAAAAAATTTTGGTTTCTTGTACAGGATTTGCCGGGTTACCATGAGACACCACAAATTTGCTTTAGAAGAACTAGAAACTTAGGTGAATTCCTGGTGAGAGCAGACCTTGCACAATCCACACAAAGTGTGGGGAAGATGGGTGGGAACCTTAAATGCGGTGCCTACTTAGCATGTGGCTTATCTATGCAGACGTCTGAGTTTGTTCATCCTGATACTGGCTATAAGGTATTTTTGAAAGAGACCACAACTTGTGCTACTCAAAGATGCATTTATGCGATCCTCTGCCTTTGCAAAAAAAATCTATTTGGGCTCCACCACGCGTGCTGTTCGTACATGCGTGTTGGAGCACAAATCGAGAGTAAAAATCATGTGTTAGATGCTCCTTTGGTGGAGCATTTTCTCAAATTCAAACATGAACCTGATTCTATGCACTTTTGTGTGCTGTTCAAATTTCCAGTCAGGTTGCAAGGAAAGGTGGACAGCAATAGGTGGCTTCTTCAACAAGAAATGTGGATGATTTTTAAATTAAGAACTTTAACTCCGCATGGGTTAAATAATGATTGGGACCTAACATGTTTTCTGTAATCAATTGGATCTATATATTTTTTGGTGATTTGTAAGTTTTTGTTTGGGACACTGCTGTAGCTTGTTACATTGTATCTTTAAGGAATGCCTAAGTTTGTACACCTGTTACATATAAGCCACTTGTAACTGTTTTTCTCTAGCATCATTCAAGTGCCTTTCAATGTTGTAATGGAATGGCGGTTTTTGCCCAGAGTATGAAAATGTTGTAAAAAGGTATGTTTGAACTTTTTAGCTCCATATCAAGATTTTTGGCTTATATGTATACTGGTTAACATTTTATATGATCATGTCATGCATTTAGGATTTTTGCAGCTTGAAGAAGCCTGTGCAAAAAAGGGTTCCAGTACAACCTTGTTCTTTTCAACCTTTTGGATTACTGGGTGCATATATTGAAAGACATTGATCAATTGCACAACTATTTCACCAGGACTCCTTGGAATAAACTGAGCAATGATTGCTATAAAGACTGGATTCTTGGTGAACACGTTCCCTATTTTGCTAAGGACTAATTGTATGGTCTATCATGAACTAATATATGCTTTTGTATCTGTTGAATTGTTTGGTGAGTTTGTGGGTTGTATGGAGGCTGGTTTTCATGGAAAGCCTTGTGCTTTGGACTTCTCTGCCTATAATTGCTGTGATTCTCTTTGTGGATTGCACAATCTCCGGGTGAGAGCCATAAAAGCTGACTGGGTGATTTCAAACCAGCCTAAACTGCCTTACGGGGTTGTTGTTGTTCAGATCAAAGGGGGGGGAGGGAGGAGGAGAGGAGAATGTTGTAAGCTGATATAATCGCTGAGGACTCCTCCCTATTAAACAGTTTGTCAGAGAGAGACTATTGGTCTGAAAGGTCTCACTACAGGTCTCTGAAACAGAACTCACTGGGCCCAGTGCTGACTATGGCTGCCAGTTCCAGGTTGATGAGAAATTCCTAGAGATTCTGTGGTGGACTTTGAGGAGAGCATAGAAGTTAGAGCTTCAAAGTGGGGTCTGCCGGACCCAGGTCCTTGTTGTGGAAGCTGACTGACTGATTTCAGACCAGTCACAGACTTCCAGCCTAACCTGCCTCACAGGGTTGTTGTTCAGATCAAAGGGGCAGAAGAGAATTATGTAAGCTGCTTTGGTTCCAGACACCCCACTGTGGAGAAAGACAGCCCATGTAGGAGCTGCAGGGAGGGGGAAGGAGATTGAAAGCTGAAGTCAGAGGGGCAGATAAAGGGAAGGAGATAGATTTTCAACTCCAGGTTAGGGAATTCATGGGTATTTAAGGGTCGGGGTTTGAGGAGGAGTGGAACCTCAGACATTTCCTCCTAGGGAACCACTGGAGATCACTCAGATTTACAACTGCTCTCTAGAGAGCACAGATAAACTCCCCTTGAGGTGGGGGGAAGTTAATGCCTTCACTTGGGTGGGTGGAAAGACAGCAAGGGTGGCAGGCTTTTGCCCAGAGCCTCCTTCTAGAGCCCATTGTAATTTTTTTCCCACAACGGGCCTTACTCCGAGTATCTTAGTATAATGCTATAACTACCATCTCACACACCAGTGAAATTGTGTTAATTTTGTGAATACAGAAATTATTTTTGTTAATCTGGACTCTTTTTTCTTTATTAATCAAAGTTATGAAATCAAGGAATTATTGTCTCCCCTTGGGACATGTGCTTCCCTTCCCTTATAGTAATCACCAAGATCTATTTTGTATGAGAAAAAGAAATGTATGTGGTACAGATATGCCTATATTATGAATTGTCACAGTCAGATAATTAAATGGTAAATGGTGTTCTGCAATTCAAGTTCTAACCAAGTTCTTGGGGATTGCAGACAGCAACACTGTCTTCTGGAGTTCAACTTGGTGTTTTTTGCTCAATTTCTAGAATGTCCAGGTGTTTCTTGAAATTTCTAGATATTGCTCCAAGGGATCCAATGACAACTAGAATGATGACAACTTTCTTCTCCCAGAGGCACTCTATTCAAAGACCTCAGTATTTCATGATCTTCTCCTGTTTTGTTATGTTTTTTTTTTTTTCATTTCTATTTTGCTGTCTCCTGGGATTGCAATGTCATAGATCCATACCCTATTTCTCATTTTGTCTACAATTGTGATATGATGGGTCATGGATAATGGTGAAATAAAGATTCTATTGTTTGGCTTATGCTCCCATGAATTTTTGGTTGGTGGTAAGCCATACTTCTTGTAAAGATTCTAGCACAACATAGCTGCAGCTCAATCATGATGTTCTTTATAGTTAGAGCAATTTTATTGCAGGTACAAACCATGTGGTCATCTGTTTCATCCATTGACTTGCAAAGCTGACATGTGCTGTCATCACTGGTCTTCTGAATCTTGGCTTTCATACTATTCATTTCGAATGCCTGCTCTTGGGCAGCTAGAATGAGTCTTTCCATTTCTTCTTTCAAGTGCCAATTTTGGAGGAACTGCCAGGTGTTTTCATTATCAACTTTGTTCTCTGCATCTTTCAAATATTGCTCATGCAAGTGCTTTTGTTTCCAGTTGTCAATGTGAGTTTTAATTGCAATATTTTTATTATTTTATTTTATTTTACTGGTCTTTTGGTAGCATGTGGAATAATCACTACTAACAAGTGTAATCCTACCCTTGTCTTTTTCTACCTACACTGAATGCATAAGTGCAGTGTAGAAACCTAGCAAAAAAATAGAAAAATGTTCCATTCAATGCTACAAACTATCTTTTTATGTTTACAGTTTAACTGATATGTTCAGTTTGCAAGATCTGGGCAAGGCTGTTAATAATAGGATGTTTTGGAGGTCATTCATAGGATCACCATAAGTCAGAAGTGACCTGACAGCACATAACACACTCTCTCACACACAAATCTATTTGCAGAATGACACAGGAACTTGTGCTGCCTTATATAGTCCTTTAATAACTTGTATTTAGGTGTTGTAGTTGTTCTGAACTTTTTATTTTGCTATTGACAACTTGAAAATCTAATTACCACATCCCTCCCCCCCATCAACAACAGTATGAGTACATTGAGTTCTCCATGTGAATCACCAGTTCTGAGACTAGATATGTTGAATTCTTGCCATGACTCAAGGCAATACAACTGCTGCTTTCTCATAAATAGATAAAATTCTGATTATGCAGTCATGAATCTTATGATATGTATTGTCAGTGCACTCACCTATATGCTCAACATCATAGAACAAGGCTCCTTCTAAGACTTAAGACTTAAAAAGAATGCATTGTATTAATGAAACAATGATCTCTAAATTCATCTAACAACCTTTTCCAATATCAGAGGTCTCCAGGTACTAGTAGAGTTTCATTACATCTATTAGTTTACTGTAGCATTTTGATTGTTATTACTCTATCAAGAATGCTTCATGGGAAGAAAAAAATCCCTAGCTGATAACAAATGAAAGGATAATATTAAACCATCAGCATGGCAATGTTCTTGTATTTCTGATTAATAAGAGGAGTGGTTCATGCAAACTCTTTCGTAAATTAGAAGTTGAGATACTATGTTAGAGAGCCAATTTGGTGTAGTAGAGAGCCAGTTTGGTGTAGTATTTAAGTGTGCGGACTCTTATCTGGGAGAAGGTTTGATTCCCCACTCCTCCACTTGCACCTACCGGAATGGCCTTGGGTCAGCCATAGCTCTCGCAGGAGTTGTCCTTGAAAGGGCAGCTTCTGTCAGAGACCTCTCAGCCCCACCCACCTCACAGGATGTCTGTTGTGGGGGGAGAAAATATAAGAGATTGCAAGCCACTCCGAGACTCTGATTCAGAGAGAAGGGCGGGGTATAAATCTGCCATTCTGTGTTACCACTGATAGCGGATACATTAAAAGCTGCAAAGGGAAGCTTCTAGAATGGGCAATATTTTTGCAGTTTATCTAAACTGGAAGTGGAAAAAACAAGTGTTCTAATTTAAAAAAAAAATTGAGCATTAAATGTACAACTCATTCTACCTGGTTCTTTGACCTTGTGAAATTGTATACAATACATATTTAAAAGGCACTTTGAAACTTGTGTCCCAGTTTAAAGTAGTGTTGCAAAAGAAGAAAATGATGAAAGATGGAATTGGCTGCACTGGCTGCCACTGGCAGGAAAGAAGCACAGTGCTGGAAAGAAGCACTGGCATTTTCCATGTCCTGGTCTTTCCTTGCCCCCCCCCCCCTCCCCAGCTAGTTTTTTCTGTACTTTCTTTTTCCATTGTGGGATGAATTTGGAAGCTAGCCTCTTGATATGAATCTGAACATTTTTTCCCACCTAGTATACTGCTGCCCAAAACCTGCCAGAAAGGGTGGGCTTGGGCAGTGAATTTTTATTTTATATTCATTCAAAGGTTAAAACATTTTAGTGCTGGAGGGTGCCTGTGCTGAAACAGTCAGTCCCATTGGAAGGCCTACACCAGTTCCTGCAACTCTACTTACATAGGAAGCTTGCTCAAATTAAATTCTCTAGAGATCATTGCAGCCCTCGATCTTCCCCCTCCTTCTCCCCCAAAAAACTTTAATGAAAAGAGAAATTGCCAGCTGGAAGGGAGCGGCTTTGATCTCCACTAAGTCCGCCTAAGCAATCTAACCAAGGGAAACTGACTATATAGTGAAAAGACAATGTTTGGTGAGTTTGAATCAATCTTCAAGATGATCTGGTGGAGGGGAGGATGAATTCTGCAACTCCAGTTCTGTAAAAACTAGTTTCAGAACAATGCAGAGAGATGCTGAAAAGATACACATCTCAACAGGGGGAAGGGGTGTGTGAAAGCTGTATTTGCCTACTTTGAATGCCTTGTCTCCCAATCCACACTTTAAACCAGAGTTGATGTACTAAAGCCAATGGGGCTACTCTTACGTGGGGATCTTGCACTGTCCATGTGTTCTGGGGCAGGCTTGTTCTGAAAGAGTGATGGTGTGTGATGGGTGGGGAATGTACTTTAACAGGAATTGCACAGCCCCCTTGAAGCTGCTGAAATGCTGAGGTGCTTCAGTGCATATGCAACTCCCCCCCCCACCTAGAAAATCAATCCATGTCAAGGTGAACAGATGGAACCATGATGGAGGGGTGGGGGGACATGTAAGTATGAACTGGTAGCATGATTACTGAAACTGCCACAACACTCATGAAAACTCAAAAGGTAGCTGCAGTTTGGAAAATGTCATTGACATTGTTCAGACATAACATACCAAAATAATTGAACTATAGCTTCAGGGAGAATTCTGTGCCATAATATCAAACTGTGGTCCTGATGTTGATTTGCAAATCACAGCATGGACAAACTGTGATTAGACATTATATACAAACACTACCAATATCAAGCTTCCTGGCACATTATTTGATGCACAATAAGCAGACATTGCAGAAGAAAAGGTGGAGACCTTTGACAGAGTTACCACTTTCAGCAGTAGCTCGTGCTGTTAAGATAGTTCTCTTCCTGCCCCCACTTTGTCAGAATAAAAGATCATTTCAGACACCTTAATTAAGCATTCTATTTGCCCTGGCAGGTTTTGTAAGAAATAATATTTCTTAAATTCCGAATCTGACCAGTACACAAAACAGGTAATTTTATCTGTACCTCCTAAGAATTTTTATAGATTCAATAAAGAAGAGTACATAAATTTTGTTTTATTGTGGAGTTGATTACAGTTATAAAAGTTTATTGCTGAAACCAATAGTAAACTACAAAGTGCTGAAAATACAGAAAGCTAAATATCTATCTATCTACACAAAAGCCAAAGTCTACTTATTGTGCACCAAATAATGTAATTTAAACATTTTCTAATGTAATATGAAAAATAACTGACAGATTGGAATACAGGTTATTAGCAAAGTGATAGTATTTTTAATTTTACATTAAATAAAAGGTAATAAAATGAATGTTTTAAAATGTTCCACATTCAGAGCACTACTTCACATTTCAATAAGCCTAATTTGTTAACTACCCAAGTGCTATGTAAGATGCAGATTCATTAGAGTCATTCTACTATAGTGATGTGTCCTAAGTGTGATAATGTGAAAGTTATAGACCTCCTGGTTCCAATTATTTCTTAAGAAATTGCTCGGAAATGGTGTTATTATTTCAGTAAGAGACTGATCTCTAATGGTACAAAAATATTATTGGTTTCTGTTAAGGATGAATTTTCCAGTGTTTTTATTCTTCTAATTTTCATGATCTCGATTATCTTCATTTTTAGGTGCAAGGGCAAAAAGCATTCAGTTTTACTTTACATTGTGTGTGTATCTGTTAAGTGTCATCAAGTTGCTTCCAATTTATGGAGACCCTATGAATTAATTCACAAATAGGAATAAATAATTTAGAATTTCAAAACCCATACATTTTAGACTTGTCAACCTGTTATGTACAGTATATGATTTTAGTATGTGATTTCTGCCTGGCTCATTGGAGCCATGAGAGCAGAGCTTGGGGACTTGGGAACAATGGGCAGTAGGATCCAAATACCTGCTGCCCTACACCTGCCTGTTTGAATGCTCCAATAATGTGTTTGTGCGGGAACCAGTAGTTGTATATAGGTTTGGCCGGTGGGCCCATTCTTCAGTCTTGTTAGTGCACCATCTTGCCAGGGAGCGTGCCTTCACTAGCCTTGATGAAGCTCTACTGACTGAAGCTCCCCTTGCCCAGATCGCCAGGAGATATGGGCTTGGGTGTCACCAATATGCAGATGACACCCAGCTCTATCTACCAGCTCATTCAACCTTTCTTCATAGGACTTGATGTTCAGACCCCTCACCATCTTTTTCGCCCTCCTCTGGACTCGTTCCAGCTTGTCTATATGATGGTGAGGAATTTCTCACACACCTTCTGAAAATCTTTCTGGGAAAGGGCATGGTGGGAAAGGCCAACTAGCCTGTTTAGAAGCTCCAATGAAGGAGAGTCCACCACCTCCCGAGGAAGCCTGTTCCACTGAGGAACCACTCTAATGGTCAGGAAGTTCTTCCTAATGTTGAGCCGGAAATTCTTTTGATTTAATTTCAACCCACTGGTTCTGGTCCTACCTTCTGGGTCCACAGAAAACAATTCCACACCATCCTCTAGATGACAGCCCTCCAAGTATTTGAAGATGGTGATCATATCACCTCTCAGCCACCTCCTCTCCAGGCTAAACATGCCCAGCTCATTCAACCTTTCTTCATAGGACTTGGTGTTCAGACCCCTCACCATCTTTTTCGCCCTCCTCTGGACTCGTTCCAGCTTGTCTATATGATTCTTAAAATGTGGTACCTAAAACTGAACACAATACTCCAGGTGAGGTCTTACCAGAGCAGAGTAAAGGGATACCATCACTTCATGTGATCTGGACACTATACTTCTGTTGATACAGCCCAAAGCTGCATTTGCCTTTTTGACCACCATATCACACTGTTGGGTTCTACGAAGCCCTGAAGGCAGTATATTGTCCATCATATCAGGCTCAGAGTCCCTTGTGTAGTACAGACGGCCAAGTGCTCCTCGCAGACAAGGCATCCATACTGAACCGGTGGTCGGAGTATTTTCAGGTTCTCTTCAGTGCCAATCATGTAGTTCAAGATTCAGCAATCCACCTCACCCCACTTCAACCAGTGAAAACAGAGTTGGATGAGATCCCCACCCTAGAAGAGACTGTTAAAGCCATCAAGCAACTGAAAAGTGGCAAGGCAGTGGGAGTTGATGGAATCCCACAAGAGATCTGGAAGCATGGGGGCATAGTACTACATAGCACACTTCACAAAGTATTTGTCACCTGCTGGGAACAAGGCAAACTACCACAGGACTTTCGCGATGCAATCATCATTACCCTACATAAGAACAAAGGGGAAAAGTCAGACTGCTCCAACTAGTGGGGGATAACCCTGCTCTCCATCGCAGGCAAAATCTTTGCTAGAATACTCCTGAACAGACTGGTGCCCACCATTGCAGAAGAACTCCTCCCAGAGAGCCAGTGTGGCTTCAGAGCTAACAGGAGCACCACCGACATGGTATTTGTTCTCAGGCAGCTCCAAGAGAAATGCAGGAAACAGAACAAGGGTCTATGTGTGACTTTTGTCGACCTTACCAAAGCTTTTGATACCTTTAGCAGGAACGGCCTGTGGCAAATCTTGGAACGTTTAGGATGTCCCCCAAGGTTCCTCAGTATGGTCATCCAGCTACATGAAGAACAGCGAGGCCAAGTCAGACACTGCAACGACCTCTTGGAGCCCTTCCCAATAGGCACAGGTGTAAAGCAAGGCTGTGTTCTCGCGCCAACTCTCTTTACGATCTTCTTTAGCATGATGCTTCAAAGAGCCGCAGTAGATTTAGATGATGACGATGGTGTCTACATCCGCTATCGCACCGATGGCAGCCTGTTCAACCTGAGGCGACTAAAAGCCCACTCCAAGACAATGGAAAAACTTATCCAAGAGCTACTGTTTGCTGATGATGCTGCACTTGTCTCCCACTCGGTATCAGCTCTTCAGCATATGACGTCCTGCTTTGCAGAGGCTGCCAAGCTATTTGGCATAGAAGTTAGTCTGAAGAAGACAGAAGTTCTCCACCAGCCTGCACCCCAGGAAGATTATCACCCTCCTTGCATCACTGTAGGTGAATCAGTACTGAAGACAGTCTAGCAGTTCAGCTACCTGGGGTGCATCATATCCTCAGATGCCAAGATTGACAAGGAGATTGACAATAGACTGGCAAAGGCAAACCGTGCATTTGGCCGACTGCATAAAAGAGTGTGGAGCAACAAGCATCTGAAAAAAGGCACAAAGATCAATGTTTACAAAGCGGTTGTGATGACAACCCTCATCTACGGCTCCGAATCGTGGGTTTTATACTGTCATCACCTGCAACTCCTTGAGCGCTTTCATCAGTGCTGCCTTTGCACCATCCTCAACATCCACTGGAGTGACTTTGTGACCAACACTGAAGTCCTCAAGCGGGCGGAGGTTACAAGCATCGAGGCATTGTTGTTGAAGAAGCAGCTGCGCTGGGCAGGGCATATCTCCAGGATGGAAAACCACCGCCTTCCCAAGATTGCCCTGTATGGCGAACTTTCCACCGGCCATCGAAATAGAGGGACACCAAAGAAGAGGTACAAGGACTCCTTGAAGAAATCCCTTGGTACCTGTTGCATTAACCATCATCAGTGGTCTGACCTAGCCTCAGATCGCAAAGCATGGAGGCACACCATCCACCAGGCTGTCTCTTCCTTTGAGAACGCACGCATAGCTGGTCTTGAGGACAAAAGGAGATTGAGGAAGAATCGTACTGCTACAGCACCAACCCCAAATCAGACTTTTCCCTGCAGCCACTGTGGCCGGACCTGCCTGTCCCGCATTGGTCTTCTCAGCCACCAGCGAGCCTGCAGCAGACGTGGACTACTGCACCTTTCTTAAATCTTCGTTCGCGAAGTCAAGCCGAGAGAGAGAGATCACACTGTTGACTCAAGTTCAGCGTATGATCCACTAAGACCCCTAGATCCTTCTTGCACATACTACTGCTAAAACAGGTCCCCCCATCCTATAACCATGCCTTGGATTTCTCCTACCTAAATGCAGAACTTTACATTTCTCCCTGTTATTGGTGTTAGCCCAGTTTTCCAGCCTGTTAAGGCCATCCTGTATCCTGTTTCTGTCTTCTACTGTATTTGCAACCCCTCCCAATTTAGTATCATCAGCAAATTTAATAAGCATTCACTCTATTCCTTCATCCAAATCATTGATAAAGATGTTGAACAAAACAGGTCCCAGGAGAGATCCTTGAGGCGCTCTACTTGTCACTCCTCTCCAAAAGGATGAGGAACCATTCACAAGCACTCTTTCGGTGCCATCTGTCAACTCCATGGTAAAATCATAGTATTGCTAGTGATTCCTAGAGCTGCCTGCATCACTTTTGGTTTTTCCTGGA
Organism: Heteronotia binoei; assembly: GCF_032191835.1. Classification (NCBI taxonomy): domain Eukaryota; kingdom Metazoa; phylum Chordata; class Lepidosauria; order Squamata; family Gekkonidae; genus Heteronotia; species Heteronotia binoei. The sequence continues at coordinate 67,940,984 of NC_083231.1, forward strand.
AGAGATGTTATGGTGCATGTCCTGCCGCCATGTTCTGCCCCCAGCCTCCAGCCAGCTACCTGGCATGGCACAGCAACTGTATCTTCACTCTCTTGTAGAATGACTGGCTCCTGATATACTTATTTATTTAGGAGATGCTTATGTCATGTCTTCATTGTCCTGCTTGAGGTAGTTTGTGATTAAAATAATCTGGATTGCCCACTGTGGAGCAGTCAGCAATTGCAGCTGGGTGGCCACCTTTGCCTCCCTGAAAGGAAGGAGAGGCAGAAAGTAGAGGCACACTGTGCACTGCATTGGTATTCTTGGTTATTTTTTATGCTGTTCAAATGCTTTCTTTCTTTCTTTCTTTCTTTCTTTCTTTCTTTCTTTCTTTCTTTCTTTCTTTCTTTCTTTCTTTCTTTCTTTCTTTCTTTCTTTCTTTCTTTCTTTCTTTCTTTCTTTCTTTCTTTCTTTCTTTCTTTCTTTCTTTCTTTCCTTCTTTCCTTCTTTCCTTCTTTCTTTCTTTCTTTCTTTCTTTCTTTCCTTCTTTCTTTCTTTCCTTCCTTCTTTCTTTCTTTCTTTCCTTCCTTCTTTCTTTCTTTCCTTCTTTCTTTCTTTCTTTCTTTCTTTCCTTCTTTCTTTCCTTCTTTCTTTCCTTCTTTCTTTCTTTCCTTCTTTCTTTCCTTCTTTCTTTCCTTCTTTCTTTCCTTCTTTCTCTCTTTCTTTCTTTCTCTTTCTTTCTCTCTTTCTTTCTTTCTCTTTCTTTCTCTCTCTTTCTTTCTTTCTCTTTCTTTCTTTCTTTCTTTCTTTCTCCTTCTCTCTCTCTGTCATTCTTTTTCCCTGTCTCCTTCCTTCCTTCCTTCCTTCCTTCCTTCCTTCCTTCCTTCCTTCCTTCCTTCCTTCCTATTACTAATCTGAGTAGACTGGAGGGGAGGGGGGAGAAGCTTGAAATTACCTGCTATTTCATGTTTTCCCAGGCTGAGAGCATTTTATATTTTTAGTTTTCTGCTGTGTGATCCTTGTGCTTTTTCTTGTTGTTGTTGTTTTTAAATTGCATTGCAAAATCCCACTATTCTCCTACCTTTCCTAAACAAAATATTGCAAGAGTTTTAAGCATGTTTGTACATAATTTCCTGTCTTCCGGCTCCACCCCTAAAGTCTCTTGGCTCCACCCCCAAATTTTAGTGGGCCATGAAGGAGAAGTGCAAAAATAACAGCGCCACGGGGCAGGGGGGGAGTTTAAGAAACCTTGCTTTAAGGAATAATGATACACAGGTTACAAAAGGTTAACTTTGATGTACATATGAACTTTATTATTAACTTTTTACATTGTTAGAAATGCTTTTAAAATAGTCTTACATTTAAATTTGACTATGATAATTATGATGGTACTATGATGTATTAGGATATATAAAGATTTCACTTTCAACAAAGAAACCTGGTGCAGCAAGAAATAACAAATGTTAACAATAGTAACATGATAATGAAAGTTAGGTTTTAGTAACAAGCATAATATATATTATTAGCTGTAATATGAATATTAGCTATTTTAAAGGCTTATGTTATATACTTACTCTGATGCTATTTGTCCTTATGATGATCAAAAGATAAATATAATGTCCCCTCCTTTCTTTTCTGCACCCCCTCTTAATTTATAATATATATTTTTAAAAATCTCAAGATTGTTGTGAGGATAAAAAGAAGAAGAAAATGATGCAATCTGTTCTCTACTGTAGAGAAAGGTGGGGTATAAATGAAGTGAATAAGTAATAAAACAGAGGGCAGATAAAAGGTTGGTAAATAGCTGAGGAGAGAATGAGGCAGGGAAAGGGGAGAGGAAATGGGGGTTGTACAAGGAGAGAAAGGAGATATAATGTGATACAGGGGAAAGTGATGTGTCCCCCAGAAGTCAACAAGGATTCCCTTCCAAGCAAGCAGGCCTCGCCCAGCATCAGCACCTTACAGCTGGGCCACAGTTTTCCTAAGCAGAGGATGCTAGGGAGGAGAGAAGGAAAAAAAGGGGGCAGATGAAGGTAGGTTGGCTGTTGGGTGGGAAACAGAAAAAGAAAAGAAGCTCTGGAGGCTTTCAGGAAAGGGAAATAGATAATAGTATTATGGGGGAGAAGGAGATGAGATGCTCTCTTGCAAGTCCTTGCAGGTCCCAACTTGCAATATATAATCCCTTATTGCAACATTAATTCTGATTTCAGTAAACATTTAATTCCATTTATCTCCTGACCACCAGAGCATTTTCAAGATATTATTTTACAATAATAAATTTTGCAATCATTAAGAACAATCTATCATTTGTACATAATGGTGACAAAGGAAACTGGTAACAAGCAAATAACCCATTCAGTCAGGCATATGGGCAAAAACAGTTATCATGCTACACTGTGCTTTTCTTCCTATGTCAAGATAGCACAAAACCATGATTATAAAGGGAAGTAGAATCAATATAGCTTGAATCTGCAAGAGAGAGGCCCTCAAATGAATCCATGCTGCAAATCATGTTTCTCTGCTAGGCAACTAATTTCAGGGAGGCTGGAAAAATGACATCCAAGAAATGGACCCCTTCTTTGCCCATACCATAATCTTAACCTATTGCCCTCCCACAGTTTTAAAATAGCAAGATCCATGGATCTCCTGTATCATGTATAGTTTGTCTCTTAGGATTTGTTCCTGAATATACTTGTTCCTGGAGTTTGGAAAACTGTTGTGATAAGGTAAGAAAGGGAAGGAATTATTGTTTCTTTAAAGATAGAAAATAATCTTTGCTACTGCTACATAATCCCTATATACATGCAAATTATCTCTCCAGTGTTTAGCCCTTACTGTTTATATTATTTGTGTCCACTATGGTCAATTAATCATTTTAGGAAGTGTTATGTCCTGCATTTAGTTCCGTTCGACTCCTCTAAAGCTCTGGTATGGATGTTTATTCTTTTTATAGTTGCACAGTTTATAGGAAAGAATTATTTTATTTCCTTTTCTTATTGCATGGAAGAATATATAAAGAATATTTTAAGAGGAGCAGCAGCCACTAGAGAAAAGAATGTGAAATAAAAATGACTCACTACTTCAAAGATGGTTCTCCGATCCTTTTATCTCTTCATATTATGCCATTTTCTTCTCAGTGTTCAGTAGCCTTATGTCATGATGCCATAGCTGTTCTCCAGTTGTAGGGCTGGGCATTGTCTGGAAGCAGCAGGCAATTCAATGACTTACTGGAGGATCACTGTAACTAACATAAATTATCCCTTGAGGATAATGCGAGTTACTTCCTTTGCAGCTCAGTCCATTTGTAAATGTACTTAATTGTTTGACATAGTGGCAGACACAGCTTATATTTTTTTGCTACTAAACACAACAGGAGGGTCCATAGCTCAGTAAAAGAACACACACTTGCCTATAGATATCTCCATGTAAAATCCCTAAAATCACCTAGTCCAGATATTTTGGAGAACTGATGCTATACAAAGTAAGCAGTTCTGTCCCAAATGAAAAGGGCTGCCAGGCCTTCTGTCATAGCAGGAGACCTCCCACCAATTGGTGCTGTCCACTGATGCTCTAAAGCAGTGTTTCCCATTTTCAGGGTCATGACCCGGTACCGGGCCACGGAAGTCTCACTACCGGGTCACAAGAAAAGTCAAAGCTAGCCCCGCCCCAGCAAAGCTAGCCCTGCCCCATCTCCGTGTTGTGCAGAGAGGAGCTGTGCTGCCTCTCCTTCCTTCTCCCCCACTCCCAGTATTTGTTGGAAAATCTGGCATCCATTGGCACTTTAGACCCATGAAGTGTTCTTCAAGGTTTGAGCTTTCATGTGCCTTGCAGTATGTTCTTTTGGGGAGATTTTCCTAAGAGGCCTGGGCGGCAAAGAAGGGTGTTTTTTTTTTTTCAGCTGGGAGGGGTGAGGAGCTTTTTTTTTTTTTTTTACCAAATGACTCCTGGGCAGAATTTTTGCTGGCTGGGGTCATCTGATGGTGAGGAAGGCTTTTCTTTCTTTCTTTCTTTCTTTCTTTCTTTCTTTCTTTCTTTCTTTCTTTCTTTCTTTCTTTCTTTCTTTCTTTCTTTCTTTCTTTCTTTCTTTTTTTCTTTTTTTCTTTCTTTCTTTTTTTCTTTTTTTCTTTTTTTCTTTCTTTTTTTCTTTCTTTCTTTCTTTCTTTCTTTCTTTCCCTGTAAGTGGTGCTCTGTCTGTATTCTTGGTGCTGGGAGGAAGGAAGCAACAGTGGAAGGGCTTCTATTGCCCTGGCTCCACTGCTGGACATTCTGGTGCTTTTGGGGCATTGTATGAGGGAATTTTGTACTGGATAGTCCACTGGCCTGATCCAACATGGCTCCTCTTATGTTTATGTTCTTTCTCTCCATGTCTTTCCTTTCCTTCAATTTCATTCTTTCCCTTTCTCTCTTTTCTTCCATTTTTACTGGATGAAACTTTTCTGTTCATCATACTATTGTTGCAGACATAGGAGCTCTGCCAATGAAAAGTTGGCACCCTCAGTTGTAGCCAGGTGGCCTTCTATGAGATTTCTGTTTGAGTGAGAGTAAGAGGTGTGGGGTAGAAAGAGATTATTGGAGATTACTGCAGTATATCTCAACAGCACTGGAAGAGATGGTACTATGAACTTGGCATCATTTTACTGGTCCTGCTTTTAACAGCTGTCTGACACCAAAATTAAACTCCTCCTGTAGATATTAAAAAGGATGAAAGTAGTTCACTGGCTAAGTATCTGCACAACAGGTTGCTTTTAAAGGCATGGGAAATACAGTAAAAAGCTGCAAGCCCGTCATAAATATCCTTTTTGGGATAACTGCAGAAAAGCTTGTATGAACTTCATATAACTTGAAATTAATTCATTAATTGAAATACAATTCTCTGCTACCTTTCACAGCAATTTCCTCATGTTTCAACCAACAGAAAATATGAAAAATAGCTGTCGAAAGATTTTCTTGAAACCAAGCAAGCTTGGTTGTAGCTTGAGGTAGGGTTCCAGTAGCAGCAGCTGAAGGAAGTGCCTACTAAATGTGTCAGCATATTTTGAGATACAGCAGTTGCCAGGGCCCAGTGTGGGTGGTACAGAGATGGGGGAATGGACCCTCAACTGATCAGGTATCGGGGGTGTATCTGGTACCACATACAGTTGGGTATGTGGTACTGTCAGATGCACCTGTGTGGGATGTAGGGTCGGAGCTTATAAGGTCTTCCTTAAGCCCTTAGGGCGTAGGAGGTGCAGGGGTGGATGACAAGTGGTCAGGTGGTACATGATGCTGACCCACATGGTACATTACCTCAGAAAAGGGGAGGCTCCGAAGTGACCACAGGGGCTGGACTTGTGTGGTGGGCAGTGGTCAGTCTATTCTGGGTACCTGATTGGATGCCCATATCCAGCCAATGAGCAGACCTGGCCCTGGTTACCTGATTGGGTTTCCAGGTAACAATGGGAAAGGGGGAGGCTCCAGTGTGACAGTTAGGCAAGGCATGTCTGGAGGTATTGGGTGGAGGTAATTAAACAAGCTATCCAAACTTATCTAAAGTTGACAATAGGGAGCCAAATTGGTACCTAAAGTGACACCCGATTTATACAATATGGCTCTGAGTGAAGCTGTTCTTCCTCTTCTTTACTCCTCTGCTGGGTTCCGTTGGACAAAAGCTTAGGCAGTCTGGCAGGATCTACGCCTAAGATAAGCTTGATTGCCTTATGCAGAAGTAACAGCTGTTGAGTACGTGAGCCTCATGCTTCACTGTTATGGAGTCTGGCACTGCAGGCAGATGGTCACTGATGATGTTAGCCTACCACCATGTCTTTCATGGTCAAGGCTGGAAACCGCTTGCCCAGACAGTTCCTGGTGGCACAACTTCTTCCATTGCAATGGCTGAGATGGTGCATGCACGGAGCAGCTGGAAACCCATCTGTACTTCTGGCTAGCACTCTTCCAGAGATATAGAGTTCTGTTGTAACACTGAGGCTGTTAGTATTCACATAAGTCTCTTATAAAATGGTAGATAAAACCCACGTTTCATAGCAGATGTGTGTGAGTTGAATTTTCAGGCATCCTGGCAACCAAATGGATAATTACGATGTACATATATAACTGAAATTAGGGGTCTCTTGCTCACATAACAGAATGTTCATGTGCCATGATGTTAGCACCAAACTGTTGTTTTAAAACTGTACTAATAATTTTAAATTGTAACCTGTTTTAACTTTTTAATTTGTGATTGTGATTGCTTTATTGTTTTACTGTTGATATTATGATGTTGTTAGCCGCCCTGAGCCTGCTTCGGCAGGAAGGGCGGGATATAAATGTGAAAAATAAATAAATAAATAGTAAAGTTAACAAATTGAGCAAACCTTTAATATGAGTACCATGAGCATGTGAAAGCAACAAAACAGCAGTATGCAATAAAATTAACAAATTGAGCAAACCTTTGATCTGTCTCTGTGAAGGCAAAGAAGAGAGGTGCTGTTCCTGACACTGAGATGAGGGTGTGGGGGACAAACCACAATAAAAGCAGTTTCTGTAAATAATTTAATGGATTTCATTTCTTATCCTAAAAATCTCCAAATCCTAGAAAACCTGCAAATCTACAATTCTTGCCTACAAAAAAAGACGAAATCTTTGCTATTATGTATTAGGACCAACCAATATAGGGGAGTGCACTTAAGCATACCCACGCTGAAATTAAACCTAAAATTAGCTGTCAGAATTTTCAAAATGACCCAGTACATTCAGGAAATTCTGAAAATAACAAAAAAAAATCGGAATTTCTGTTCTGAGTTTTGAGGAGAAGAGAGAAAGCTGGCCCTGGGAAATAGTTGTTAGTCAGCATCTGAATTCCTCTTAAGTTTTAAAAGGCCATTATATTATGTAGGAGTAGAACTGGCCTCTTAAATTGCTTTCTGGGATCAACTTTCTCTTTTTCCTCCATTTCCCACTCCTGCTGTCTTGGGGGAGATACTAGAATTTGAAAGAAAAAATGCCTGGAATGGAATCTTGAAGTGCTCAGGGTAAGTCTGGTAAACCTCAGAGGAGCTCCACCCAAGAACAGGTAAGGAACGATCAGGTGAACCACAACATCGTGAGGTGAGGATGGGAGTCTCCCTGGGTTGGCCACACCTGCCATGCTCCCAGAGAGGAGGGAAGACTCTGCTACTGGGCCATGCCCATAAACAGCCCTGGAGATGAAGTTGGAAGCATTTATTTATTTATTTATTATATTTATACCCCTATTGGGCTCAGGGCAGCTAACAACAGTTAAAATACACAAAAATAAGTATACAATAAAATCATTAAAACATCATTAACATATACATATACAATTTTTGTCCGTAGTTGGCACTGTTATTAATTCTTGATTAGCACTGTTTGCTTTAATATCTTTAGATGTTATTAAGCGCCATATGTTTCTGTCTAAGGTCAGGATAAATATTGATGATGTGGGTTGGTGAAGTGCTGGATGCCTCCATTAGGTGTTAAAGGCCTGTTTAAACAGTAAGACCAAATTGTTTTTACAGGCCTTCGATGCTTAAACTGAGAGAGAGCTGCCACCTGACATCAGCTAGAGTTCCCGGTGACCAACCATCTGAAAAGCATAACCGCCAACATAGTAATAGTACAGCACCGTGGAATAGTTTTTAAATTTTAATGGTATTAATGTTTTATAGATTTTATTGACTTATTGTTTTAATTGTGTAAACGACTGTTGTAAGCCGCCCTGAGTCCGCTTGCGGAGAGGGCAGGATAAAAGTCTAATGTAAATAAATAAATAAATAAATAAATAAATACTGTATTGCAGGCCCTATGGAATTGTGGCAAGTCCAGCAGGGCCCTGATGTTTTCAGGGAGAGCATTCCAGAAGGTAGGGTTTGCCATCGAAAAGGCTTTTGCCGTAGTGGTGGACAGCCAAACATCCTTTAGCTGGGGATCATTAAAAGGTTTTGTGATTTTGATCATAGTGCTCTCTGAAGCTCATGTGGGGAAAGGCGGTCCTGGAGGTAGGCAGGTCCCAAGCCATATAGGACTTTAAAGGTCATGACCAGCATCTTGAAGCAAGCTCGGTACGCCATAGGCAACCAATGCAGTATCTCCAGAGCAGGTTGAATGTGTACCCATAGAGGTAGCTCCAATAACAACCTGGCTGCAGCTTCTTTGTTTGAGTGAAGGTCAACCCCATGTAGAGGGCATTACAGTAGTCTAATCTCAAGGTGACTGTTGCATGGATTACTGTGGCTAGGTCGCTGCAGTCCAGGTATGGGGCCAACTGCCTTATCTGCCTAAGATGGCAAAATGCAGATTTGGCAGTGGCTACCTAGATAACAAGGGCTCCAGGAGTACCCCTAAGCTCTTGAACATAGAAGCTTGTGCTAAAGACACTCCATCAATGGTCAGCAGAGGGATCTCTCTTCCTAGGCCTCCTCGTCCCAGACACAGAACCTCCATCTTCACTGGATCTGTTTCAGTCAACTCTGCCTGAACCATTTCACTATGGCTTGCAAAGCCAGATCCAGATTTTCCAAGACGCAGCTGGACCAGCCCCCCATCAATAGATAGAGCTAGGTATCATCTGCATATTGGTGACATCCCAGCCCGTAACTCTGAATAATCTGGGCAAGGGTTGTTGAATGTAGATGTTGAATAACATCAGGGAGATAACCGCTCTCTGAAGCACACCACACACAAGTGGATGTTTCTGGGACGATTGTTCTCCTATGGCCATCCTTTGTCCCTGTCCTTGGAGGAAGGCGATAAGTCATTGAAGGGCGAACCCCCAAATCGGCAAGGCAGTGTGACAGCAACTGGTGATCAACTGTATCAAAAGCAGCTGACAGGTCTAATAATAACAGCACTGCTGATCCACCTTGATCCAGATGTCTTAGGAGATTGTCTATGAGAGCAACCAGTACCGTCTTCGTCCCATGGCCCGGACAGAAGCCGGACTGAAATGGGTCTAATATGGAAGTGTCATCCAAAAACCCTTGTCACTGTGCTACCACTGCTCTCTCGATAACATTGCCCAAGAAGGGCAAGTTCGAGACTGGCCGATAATTGGCCAATTTGGCTGGGTCCAGAGATGTTTTTTTTAAGTCGTGGATGGACCACTGTGTCTTTGAGAAGCATGGGAAAGGTCCCTTCCATCAGTGACCTGTTGATAATCTCTTGCAGTGGCTCCAATAGATCCATCCGGCAGGCTCGTATTAGCCAGGATGGACATGGGTCCAGGTCACAAGTAGTAGGACGCACGGAACAAAGGACTTCGTCGACTTCCTTCAGACTGAGTGGAGTGAAATGGTCCAGCGTTGAAACAGAAGACATGCTTGAGGCCTTGAGTTCACATACTGTAGCAAAATTGGTGGGGAGGTCACCATATCAGGCAATTGCAAGCCACAAGGAAACCTTTTAAGATAACAGGAAGTATTTTGATAAGCCTAAAACTCACAAAAGGAGAGCAAGCATGTTTCAATTGTTGTATGTTTAAAATGGGAGGTTTTATGTTGTTGAATCCTATAAAAATCAAGTCAGTTCTTTGCCACTTTAATATATATGACCTGTCTTTCCGGCAATGTCATAATTAGTCATTTATTCCAAAAATATTTTCCATCATGTGGTAATGTGCATTTATAACCAACACAAAAAGCCTGAACGTTTAGTCTTGTGTTGAATTATTGACTTGCTTCATAACAGAATGAAGAAGCATGTCTTTTGTAAGAAGCCTCAGGATATAAAATATCAACAGGGTGATAAAATGTAACAATAAAACAAAAAATGTGGTGCTTAAAACAACATGCAACTCAGGAATATTCAAACCCATATCCTAAAACCCATTAAAAATCCACTTATCTTCCCACAATTATGTTTTATGTAAATGGACTATTTTCCCCATTTGCTCTGTCCCATCACGTAGCTTGCCATACCCCATCTTGCATGAATCAATTTAATATTATCACAGAACATTTTGTAAGCCAAGGTCATCAATATTTATAGCAAGGTGTCATTTTAGATCCCTGTGGTGGCAATGGTGGAATCTTACTAAGTTTGATAACTGCTGGCTTCTTTTATACCTAAATACATGAAGAGCGAGCACATTCTATGGACTTTTATATAGTTTTCTATGTTCTTCAAAGACCAGAGCACTTATATTTTTTAAAAAATCTACTGAAAATAAATATAGGGTAAAATAATAAATCCTCTGCTCATGCTCAGTGACTACATAACTTACATAATAAAAGCAGTCTTGCATGTTTTCAGCAGTCTCTAGGAATTGCTCCACTAGGTACTACAAGTAGCAACTGGGAAGTCTTCACACAACGGTACAAGAACAGCATGTGCGTTGCATTCAGATGATTCTAGTTAAAATGTTTAGGTAGAAAAGTTGAGAAAGGCCTCCATACAAATCCTTTGTGTGTTGCTTTCTATTTAGTTGGTGGTCCCAACTAAATAAGATAATGGTCCAACTCAATATAAGGCAGCTTAATCTTTCCTGCACAGGGAGATGTGCAGGGATACAGATGTATATGGACTAAATGTACATCATGCATTAGTTTTCTAACATAAAATTTTGAAAGCAGAATCATATTTCATTTACATGAAAAAGTCCTTAGGTTTTCTAAATCTTACTGAAGGCGATGGCATAATTAGAAGTTTTGACAGCCATATAATTAAGTTGATTACTGTAGTTTTATTGTAATTTCAGTGTTTTAACCTCTATTTATATGGTTGTTTTTATCTATTGTTGTACACCACCCTGTTGAACTCCAAGCAGCAAATTCAAAATTACCAGGAATTTGCCCACCATTCTCAGGTATCTGATGAGCCTAGTTAGAATCACAGAATCAGAGTTGGAAGAGACCTCCAGGGTCATCTAGTCCAACCCCCTGCACAATGCAGAGGCTACCTCTCCCTCCACACACCCATTGACCCCTGCTTCAAATCCAGAATATAGGAGGGGGAACATCCCAGGATCCCTGGCAAAACTGGCCTAGAGAAAAATCACTGCCTGTTCTTAGCCTTTCTATAATATGCAGATACCACAATGCTCTGCATGTCCTGCTCTGCATGTCCTACTCATTAAAGTAGGTATGAAAGTGAAGTTTGTCATCACATAATGTGATCAATTTTACAAAGCACTGGTTCTTACAGTTAAAGCCTTACATGGACCAGGGTACTTCCCACACAGATGCTGAGATTTGCATTTGGGTATCTGTTGTATGTGAAGCCATTATAGAATATAAGAAGTGGCTATGAGTGACAAGGCTATTTGGATGCATGGAATGTCCTTCTTGCTGCTATTTACCTGACAGCTTTTAAAAGTTTTAGACATACAGTGAAGACTTCTGAGAACGTTCCCAGGCATTTAGCAATTAGTTCCCTCAATTGCTGGTTTTGAATATCCTCCCTCTCCCCCCCCCCCTTTTTTTTTGTTTGTTTCAAGCTCTGCTGCTAGATGTTTTATTCTTGCAGATGGTTCACATTTTTACTCCCCCAGTTACATGACAAGCAGCTAAGCCAAAACCAAAATGTTATTTTTCTAAGTTTTGAAAAATGAAGATTCATGTATGAAACATGCCTAGACAAGGGGAGGAGACAGTATTTCCAGATCCTAGGAATAGTTTCAAAATGAGATTAAAGATGAAGGGCTTCAAAAAACAGGGAAGCCAGTCTTCAGGAGGGAGCACGGGATCCCCCAATTTCATGGGCTCCTACCTGCTGTCAGCCAGCTGGCCAGTGGGAGGAATCCCTGGCCCCAACAGCAACCACCCATGGCCACCCCCTCCCTTCCCTCCTATGAGATTTAAAGGACCCTCAAGCTGATGAGCAGGACAGGAGTAAGTGACCCGCTGAATTTGCTGTTCAGGGACATGTGGCCCCCGGTCTCAAAAAGTTTTTATATGAACCTTTTTGCAAGCAGGGGCCATGCATGCCTGAACTCCAAGTGGTGAATTTACTGCTTGGAATTCAGGCGTGCAGGGCACCAGTGCCCTGGCTTGCAAAAATCATTTTTTGAACTCCCAGTTTTAGTGAGTTTTGAAAATGCAGGGAAAGAAGGTGAAAACTTTGGGCTTATGCCTGGTAAGGAAAAATCTACTGTGGAAAATTTCACATAATGCATAATTTCACATAATCAGTGTGGGGAATTTCACTACTGTGGAAATGGTCTGTGAGACAATGGAATGAGGTGAGGCTTCTCCCTAGGACAGCCTAGTCTACTCTACTTAGCATAGTGCCATTAGATGCAGTTTTACTCACCTTGCTGTCTTAGAAACAGCCGGAAACACTGTTTACTGGCCTAACATGACATACAGAGAGGAGCTAGGTTTCAAGAAAAAGATAAGCAAAAAAAAAATGAGGCATACTGGCACAAAGTGTGAAAATAGTGATGATTCCAATCTGAGCCCAGAGAAGTTCATCCCTCACTAAAAAATAAAGCTTTTTTTTTTTTTTTTAAATCCCAACACTCAAGCTGTCTCTAATAAGTAGATTTGTCATAAAAGCTAAATTGCATCTTTGAAGTAACTTTATGTATAAAAAAAACTAAAAGGAAAAGGAGGAGAGGAAGCAGCAAAGATACAACACAAAACATTTTATCTCAGGCCTCACAATCGAAACATTCTACTCAACAGAAAGCTATAAGCCTGTAAAAGTAGTCAGCTCAGAGACAGGCACAAATGATATGCAATTTATCCCCCAAATACTCCATTTCTTCAAGCCTCTTTGGACTTTATTACAAAAGACCATTTCTTTTTACAGTGTTTTGAAAGGTCATTCAGCTTACCTCAGTGGCAATTCCCTTTTCATTCTGTGACAGCAATACAATCATGGTTGGACACAGATTAAGCTAATTTGTTAAAATGGGGAAATAAAAGGCAAAAATGCTTTTTTCATCATTTGCCATTCACTGAGATTTTCCTTTTCTAGTTTTCATCGTCTAATTTAAGCCCCTCTTTTAGTATCCATTTCAATCTCATCTGTCCTTCAAAAAAACAAATCCATATTTGATGAACTCCAAAAATAGAATGTTCTATACAGTCTATGAAGTCTACTTCCAGGTGCACACTAAGGCCCTGCAGCATAGGTGTACTGTTTTCAAATTTTTGGAGAGAGGAAAAGAATGTGTCCCTTCCTGTTTTAATAGTGGTGTGCCATCTGACTCTTTTTTTTTTCTCCATGGCTATCACCTTTCACAGTACTGATAATTTTATGGCACTGATAATTAGTTGGTGAACAGGGCCGGTGCATGGAAGTCGGCAAACTAGGTGACAGCCTAGGGTGCTGGCTCCCACAGGGGTGCCTCCCTCCCTTCCACCACAATTGGCTGAACCCCATGGCCCCTCCGATCCTGCCCCCCCCACCCGGCACAATCACCTTGGACCTTCTGCTCCCACCTCCCTCCACCTGGCATGATCATAGCATGTTGCGCCCCCATCAGCTGAGATGTGGCGTGCTTCATATGAAGCATGCCACGTTGCAGCTGGTGGGGGTGCAGCATGCTGTGATCATACCAAGTGGGGGTATGTGGCATGCTGTGATCATGCTGCTGGCTCCTCACCCCCCCACCTCGCCAAAGCTCCCCACCCCTGACTTTGCCACTGCCACGCCCCCCCCCCCCAGTGTCAGCAAAGTTAGGGGAGGTGGCTGATGGCTCTGAGTGTGCTCGCTGTCTTTGACCTTTGGCAAGGTTGGGGGGGCAGGGAGTGAGCGCACAGAGCCAGTGGCTCTGAGCTTGCACGCTGTCTCCCTGCCTTGCCAAGGCCTTGCAAGCCTCGTAAGGTGTGTGGGGGGGTTCCCTGCCCTCTCCCACTTTAAAGCAGGAAAGAGCTGAGAATAGGGGGGCATGCGTGCTGTACGCAACCTGATGATGTCACTTGCCCCCACCTCCTGCAGGCCCAGAAATGTTGAACACACTGCGAAAAGCAGTCTTACTTCTGAGAAAGACACATCTCCTAGCTCTTCTCTGTCAACCTACCTCAGAAAGAGCTGCAGAGCTCCTGTGACCTCACGAAAGGCCCTATCAACAGCCCACACAGATGGCCTCCCAGCACACGCAGCCTCCAAAGGCCCCTGCAACAGCCAGGGAGCCTGGCATTGCATCAGGGGGTATGGTTGTCCCACCTTTACTGTCTTTCTCTCCCTCTCTCCTCCTCCCCTCAGCCTCGCCCCAAGATGGTTGCCTGAGAAGGAGATAGGGAAGCCTCACAGGGTTGCTGTTCAGATCACAAGGGGGTGAGAAATGAGGCTGTAGGATTGCAAACTCCAGGTTATGAAATTCCAGATGGCAGAAATCTGCTCCCCTTGAGGTGCGGGGAGGAATTAATGCCTTCACTTGGGTTGGTGGGAAGACAGCAAAGCTGGGGAGTGGTCCTCGCCGAAAGGCCTTTAGTGATACCTTTCCAGGTTGGTGGAAAATACCTAAGGTATCAATGCAGGCCTCTGAGGGAGAGGCCGCTCCTCCTGGGGAACACTGTTGCCAACCTCCAGGTGAGAGCTGGAGATCACTCAGAATTACAACTGCTATCCAGTTCTTGCTGTGGAAGCTGACTGGATGATCTCAGACCACTCATATACTTCCAGCCTAACCTACTTCAAAGGGTTGTTGTTCTGATCACACAGGGGAGAAGAGAATGATGTATGCTTTGGTTCCTCCGCCCAACTGTGAAGAAAGTCATTTTCCTTTGTAGAGGCTGCAGGGAGGGGAAAGGCAATGGACTTGAAGTCAGAAGGGCAGGTAGAGGGAAGGAGATAGGGTGCCAACTCCAGATTAGGAAATTTCTGGAGAGTTAAGGTGTGGGACCTGGAGGGAGGGTTGAGAAGGGGTGGGACCTCAGACAGGTACAATGCCACAAAATCCAAACAAACAACTTCCTCCTAGGGAACCATTGTTGCCAAACCCCAGGTTAGAATTACAACTGCTATCCAGATAGCAGAAATAAGCTACCCTTGATGTGGGGGGGTGGGGGAGCAATGCCTTCACTTGGGAGGGTTGGAAGACAGCAAGGGTGGAGGGCCACACACCCAGAGGCCTTTAGTGGTACCATTCCAGGTTGGTGGGAAATTCTTAGAGGCTCTGTGGTGGAGTGTGAGGAGAGCACAGGAGTTAGGGCTTCAGAGTGGGGTATGCCAGACACAAGTTATTGCTATGGAAGCTGACTGGATGATTTTGGACAAGTCACAGACTTCCGGCCTAACCTGCTTC
The DNA here is from genome assembly GCF_032191835.1 of Heteronotia binoei. Taxonomy (NCBI): domain Eukaryota; kingdom Metazoa; phylum Chordata; class Lepidosauria; order Squamata; family Gekkonidae; genus Heteronotia; species Heteronotia binoei. The sequence goes on from NC_083231.1 coordinate 67,956,150, forward strand.
ATAGGGTTGTTGTTCAGATCAAAGAGGGGAGAGGAGAATGATGTAAGCTGCTTTGGTCTCCCCCACACTGTGAAGAAAGACTATCTTTTTCCTATATAGAGGCTGTAGTGAGGGGGAAGGCAAAGGAAACCTGAAGTCAGAGGGGCAGATAAAGGAATGGCTCCACCTGGCGGTTGGCTACTTTATGTCTTGCTGCCTGCTACTGTTCAGCTGAGAAAAGCCACAAAATACTCTCTCTGTGTACAAAACTATTTCTCAGTGTAATATATAGTTTCAACAATTCATAACAATGTCACAATACAAATATGCAGTTAGAAAACTATCCAATGCATGATGTAGCTACTTTACATATATCATAATTCTTTTTAAATCCAGTCCGACGACAAACAGAACTGGTCCAATTTCATTTCGGATGTGGGCCATCCTTCTTCTAGGGACCATCTTCCATATTCAAAGGTTCAATAGACTTGTGGTGCTACAATTTCCGGCTTCCTCTGTTTTTCTTATTTTTAAAATATTTTTGGTTCCCTGTGGAATGCCACCGCCAATTTCAATCTATCAGTACAGTAGTTGGACGGTCCCTAGACTATATATTACACTGAGAAATAGTTTTGTACATGGAGAGAGTATTTTGTGGTTTTTCTCAGTTCTCAGTACCTCCATGGTCCCACTTTTTGCTACTGTTCAGTATCAGCTACCCTATGACAGCCACTGTGAAATAGGAGTTAGAGCTTTAGAGTGGGATCTGCCACACTCAGGTGCTTGCTGTGGAAGACTGGGTGATTTTGGACCAGTCACAGACTTCCAGCCTCATCTGCTCACAGAATTGTTGTTCAGATCACATAGGGGGAGAGGAGAATGATGTATGCTTTGGTTTCTCCCACTGACTTTGAAGAAAGACTATCATTTTCCTATGTAGAGGCTGCAGGGAGGGGGAAAGCAATGGAAACTTTGTCAAAGAGGCAGATAAAGGGAAGGAGGTAGAGTTGCCAACTTCAGGTTAGGAAATTGCTGGAGATTTAAGGGGTGGGGCCTGGAGAGGGTGGGGTTTGAGGAGGAATAGGACCTCAGACAGGTACAATGCAATTTCCTCCTGGGGAACCACTGGAGTTCACCAGGACTTTTTTTATAGAAAAAGCCCAGCGGGAACTCATTTGCATATTAGACCACACCCCCTGACACCAAGCCAGCTGGAACTGCATTCCTGCTAAAAAAAAAAGCCCTGGAGATCACTCAGATTTACAATTACTCTCTAGATGGCAGAGATCAGCTCCCCTTGAGGTGGGGTGAGGGAATCAATGCCTTCACTTGGGTGGGTGAGAAGACAGCAAGGGTGGTGGGCAGTCTCCCAGAGCCTCCTTCTAGAGTCCATTGTATTTTTCTTCTCAACTGGCCTTACTCCTAGTACTTTCAGAAATGTTTTCTCAGCCAGGAGTCTTAGCTAGAATCTTAAAGCCAAGCCAGGCCAGGTTGACCAAAGTCTGCAAGGAACCCTAAAAATACTACAGCTGGCAAGACAGAAATCTTAACATGTAGTTCTATGAGCAATTCTGTTTAAATCTGCATGCCATAGGGTAGAAAATAAATTTATTTAACCAGCTTTGTTTTCCAATTAGTTGTAACATTTCCACTTATCAATATAGAATTAAATTTATTTTATTTATTTAGTAGATTTATATTCCACCCTTTCCCATGATGGGCTTAGGGTGGATTACAGGCATAATAAAATGGTTTAAACCCAACAATAAAATAATAAAACAATCAAAATAAGCACAATAGGATAAAATACAATATAGGCAGTGCAGGCATACTTTACAAATTAAAACACAGATGTCATAGATGTAACCCAGATACTTCAAAGGGGTCAAATTCATCATGTCTTTGTATTCATATGCTAGTTTAGGTTTTATTTTTAAGTGCAATCAATAGTGCTTTGGCAACATTCCATGGAATCTACCATTCACACATGGAAATCCTCTGAACCACTCCCTATACTAAGAAAGAAAGACAACTGACTCACCCATTTAGGAATCATTCTCTGAAATCCTCAGAGTTATCTTCTTCAAAGTATGAGAAGTAAACATTCACTTCCTACTCTTTCATGAAGGGAGCTTGCCTTTGCTGCTATTCTCTGTACAAGTTGCTTACCAATGTGAGGCTATGACCAACCAGGGACCAGACAAAATATTTACTGCTATGTTTATTTCCAAAAGTAGAAGGAAAATCCATGTATGCCTCTTGGGACTGTGGATACTGTTGTACCAGCCTCTTCTGTTTCAAATAAGACAAGGGACCTTCGTGGTCTGGGCAGTTTATTGTCCAGTCTAAGGGAAAGTCAAAGAGGAAAACCATAACAGTGGCTTCTTGCACTTCACACACAGGCATTTGCACATTGCTAAACCATCCTTCCTCCCTATGGATAACATGGTATCAACTGGTTGCTTCAAAGTTAAACAGGAATTTGGGGGAGGGGGTCTATGATTGGCTAATTAGAGTATCCTTTTTATCCCATTCTATGTTGCTATGTAAAGGAATTGAATAAATAGGTCTAATCTTAAAATTGTTTAGGCCAATGCCTAGTTTGGCAGGAATAGGTGGAACAAATTGGCAAGCACCCTGAGCCTTCAGATGTGATGGCTGGTCATTTTTAACAGTTAATTGTTTGGCATTGTGGTGGAGATATTTTTGAGACAGATGGCCTTGGTGCTGTACAACATAAAATAAATGTTTCTATTGCACAAGCATATGCAGGTGAAGATAAACAAAGTCAGAACTGCTGATTTTCCTTGAAGCCAGGTTGGAGTTGCCCACATATGATATTTGAGAACAGGCTGGCCTGCTCAACACAGCCTTAAAAGTTGTTGTTGATGATGATGTAGCTCAGCCAAATGCAAAATCCTAAACAGGTTTACTTGAAAGTGGAATTTTTTCCTAAGAAAGTTTTCTTAAGATTGGATCCTAAGCTACATACACTGAAGTATGGTATCCTGTGTCTTAATTTGGGGAATAGTGTTGGAGAACTGGCTGGAAGTTGAATGAAAGATTAAAATCACAGGTGCTGTTTGTGATTCAAAGATGGCTTGTGCTTCAAAGCCACAACTTCTCAGATCTGATGCAACCAGACATTCTCCCAGTACACTAGGCTGATCAGCTGATGCTCAGGTGAGACAAGAGGAAGCATGAAGCATCTGCTTGGTGAGCTTTGCACAAGCCTCACTCCCCCCCCCCCGGCATGGGATATATTTGCCCCCCAAGTTGGAATGAAGAGTCGGACACAAATGCATTGGTATAAATAGGGGGGGCACTTTATTAATCACCATAATAAACGGCAAGGGCACCCAAACTGCGGCCTGGTCAGGGCTAGGGGTCTCAACAGACCGTTCCCCTGCCATTCGTGGGCAAGAGACCCAGCCCTCAACCGGAGCTGTGTGACACAGCTCCCGCCAGGCCAGCCCAGCAGGGAGGCACGCCCCAGAGGGTCCAAACACGAGACGCATGTCTCAATGGAAGGCACCCTCTAATCGAGCCTCTAGAACAGTCTGCATTCTCCCCACCCCGGGTCATCAAACCCCAAGGTTGATCATGCCAGACCCCTAATTCCCCAAAAGGGGGATGCTTCATGGTCCTCCCCTAGCCGCATAGTACCCTAAACCCAGGAAAACCTGCCAACTAAAGTGACCGCCTACTTAACAGCACCTCCCGATAGCCAAATCCACAATCTGCTGCTTGGCTGTGTAGGGTAGGCAAAAAACACACCCCAGCACTTGCCAATCAGCTGGGGAGTAAAAAATTCCTACCCGGCCCCCCAAAAATAGGACGACCAGCAATCACCTACATAACAAACAGGGCGATCTCCATGAGGACTGCACAGGGAGCGGAGGTCTTGCCGTTACAACAGCTTGGCTCCACCCCCTAGATTGCATGCTCAAATGGGCTGTCTCTCCTCCCTTACCTCGCAGGGAGGCAAAGCCTGCTTCTGCAGCCTAGCAGCTTCGCTGCAGGCTGCAAGCACTAGTAATGCTGCAATAAGATTCTCCCATTATTGTTAAGAGATGGAAACTTATTCAAATAGTTTAATTCTATTTGATTGTCATAACTTAGTCATTTTCTGAAATTATTTTCGCAAGCAAACATCAAAGGTAGGAAAGAAAGGAAAGGTCCCCTGTGCAAGCACCTGTCATTGCTGAGTCTGGGGTGATGTTGCTTTCACAACGTTTTCACAGCAGACTTTTTATGGGGTGGTTTGCCATTGCCTTCCCCAGTCTTTTACACTTTCCCCCCAGCAAGCTGGGTACTGATTTTACCAACCTCAGAAGGATGGAAGGCTGAGTCAACCTTGGGCCAGCTACCTGAACCCAGCTTCTGCCAGAATCGAACTCAAGTCGTGAGCAGAGAGTTCAGACCACAGTACTGCTGCTTTATCACTCTGCACCATGGGACTGCTAATGAAAGACCTTTGCATATAAAGAGGGGGGGGGGGATGAAATAAACTCTCATAGGATCCTGGACCAGTTGTCAGAATTCAGCCAAATCTTATCAAAAGATTCTGAGAATTGTGAGGCAGGCTTTTTTAGGGAGATTGCCAGCCAGTTTCCTCACAGGGCCAGAAGACAATGTTAGTCTTCCTACCAGTCAGTAAAAGACCAAAATCTCTCTGTGTCACTTCTAAGAGTCACACAAGGAACTATGTAAATTTCTCATGAAGTTTTGTGACTTTTCTTGGAGCTGTTTTCTTGGAGTCCATATATCCCATCTTGGTCATTTTACTTTACTCTGATAGCCTAGGCTGTGAAAAAAAAAAAAGATGAACAAGTCTTCGGGGGGGGGGAGTCTTTTATTTATCTCTTTTAGAATTCAGGAGCTTCAGGAGACTCAAACAATTTCAATCCTAACTTCTATGACAAAGTTTTGAGAATCTCTCCCTGAGATACAGATTTCTTAAGTCATTTGCCGCTGACAGCATGTAGGGAGCTTTCTTTGACAATATCTTTTTTTTTTTTTTAAGGAAACACATCTGAATGAAATGAATACCAACCGATTCAGCTTGCTTTATCTGTGCCAGTCACATTTTAGATGAATGTCTTGAAGAATATAGACGCTTACCATCATGGCTCTCTTGTCTACCATGCTGCCTTTGTTGCAAGCTTTGCTCTGTATGAAGTGAAGCTGTTAAGAAAACTTGAGAAAATTCAACATGTAATATTTGAATGTCAGATCTTGCTTTAAAATGGGAGGAGCAGTGAAATGTGTTGTTTTATCTGTTACACCAATGGAAGCAACATCAGCATGGAACTGTGTATTTAGGGATTTCAGATAAATGTATGGATTTGAAGGGGTGCAGCAAAAGTTTTCCAAATGGCACCCACCATATGCAATCATGCAAACTCTCTAATCTTCAAGAAGCAGTTTGTGATATTTTTAGGCAGAGGAGAATGTTATTTGGAACAAAAGGGTATAGGACTTGCAGTGGGCATTAAATACATGTATACATTTATGCCTTGTCAATACATTCTTCAGTGACAGAAAGCACTTAAACCTCTAGACTATCACAGTAATCAACTGACCTTCCTGATTTTTTTCCCTTTCACCTGGACCAGGTGTTTTTTGTAAGATCTCTCAAATAAAATTTGAACAACCCTATTCAGTGAATGAAATCATATGTGAATTTTCATCTACACTGTTTTCCTCCTCAGAACAAAGACTTAGTTTTAATCTTTCAGTTCATAATTAATCTTTTTAAAACAAATGATACAGCTGTTGCAAACTGTTAAACAGATCACGGGTTGGTTAAATATAGAAATATATATTCATGCATGTCTTAATAGATAAATGTGTATCTGGAGACTAAATTAATTTTTTGAGATTCTTTTCTTTTCAGCAGCATTTTTATACCATATGAAAGGGTTGTCCTCTGTGATTAAACCCTTGGCATCAAACAGATTTAAATACAGATTTCCCTCCCCCTTGTCTTAATGAACCATGCCTCATCTTTTCTTCAGGGCTACAAAATGCCTTACAACTAAATTTGATTAGCTGCTGATTAAAATGTATGTATGTGTTTGCATATTATTTATAATGTTTTCTTTAATTCACAAAGGGATTTTGTACACTTTTCATGTGAAATGTCTCAGTATCTTAAAAGAAAAACCTATTAGCATCAAGGGAAAAATGTGCAACGACCTGACAATAATATGACATGTGATAGACTTCAAAGTATTTTAGTGTTCATATTCCAATGATTGAAAAAGAAATATCATTGATATCTACTCTTTTCATCTTTTCTTTTATATAAAGCAATTGACCAATCTATTATCAGAAATCATGGGAAAGTAGCAATGATGTCCAGAGAGCCATCACATTTGTTACAACTCAGCTATACGTCTCTGGATGGGAATTCTGATGCATCCCAAAATTGTCCCTGTGCGTTCAGATGTACCATTAGTGGTGACACAGCTCTATATCACTGACAGATTTAATATGTTCATCCAGATATCCACATCTGGCAATCGAGCATCATCCGGGGTCATCCCGGCTTGCTGCATATCAATGCCGCGTTAATTTGATAGTACAGAAAGTCCGGCCCTTATTCACAGAAGCAGCACACGATGTTTTTTTTTTCTGTTTGGACAGTTCACATTTGATACTGCCCCTTGGAATGTTTACTGCTCCTCCCACCCTTTAAAAAAAAAAAAGCCCCAACAGACATGCACATTGCCAGATCATCCGAGAATCTGAGGTGACGCTTCTGCTTCTCCAATCAACACAGGATCAGGGAAGGGGGGGGGGAGGAGAGAATGTTATCCCACTATTCAGAACAGGAAAAAAATCTTTTTTTTTTTCAATGTGGAGGATTTCCAGATATCATTGTCACTGCCAATTTCCAGGAAAGTAGTTTCTGGCAGTCCCCTGGTTTGAATCAGCAACATTAATTCTGGAAACTTTCCCCCCTTTCTCCCCCTGCCTCTGAAGCAACGTTTGATTTCCCACCTCCAAACAGTTGGGCACATGTTCAATGGAACCCCCCCCCCCCCAAGAATCACCATCTGATCACGCATGTGCCAAGAAAAGAGTGTGATAGTATTGGATGTCTGATCGCACAACAACAGGATGAGTCGCATTCTTGGATGCTCGTCTGATCAGCCCTGCATTGAATCAATATTCAGCAGTTCAAATTTGAGCACTACACACCCACTTTTAATGTGATGTGTGACCACACCCCTAGAAGACTTTCCTGTGAGTTCAAATTGACAGAACAGTTCTATATAAGCAATGTAGAGATTGGTCCCTTGTTTGAAATAAAAAGTCTTTTTTTCTCATTCATTTCAAATTCAATTACATGTGACTTTTCACATATGAGAATTTATATAAAATGAAAAACTAGTTTCAGCAATTATACCACATTAGCTACAGACTAGGAATGATTTAGAAGAGAAAAATGGAAAAGAGAAGGTAGAACAGAGGAGGGATGATTCCAGATGATTTCCATAATAACATTTCTGAAATTTCATCCCCCTTCCCCATTTTTAATGTTCTGCTATTAAAATACAATTTTTAATAGTATCAAAAATATACAGCAAATAATAATCACACAATTTAAAATTATCTGTGTGAGTGAGGCAGTCTGCAAGAGTTGTACATGAGTCCAGAGTCCATTGCCAGCCTGGTTGAGTTTAAATGCGGCCATCTTTGGGGTGGAGTAGGACTGCAGCAGATGGGGCAGCATTCTTTTCTCCAGGCTGGAACCTGATAAAAAAGGTAGGTCCGGATGAGTGGAAGGAGCAAGGATTGCAAGGAAATGAGGCTGCCAAGGAAATACCAAGGGAGGACTTACTGTATTTTTAATGGCATTTATTTTTCAATGTAGGAACATTCAGTTATGCTGTTGGCACCATACCGCTCTCTCAAGGCGTGCCATCTACAGTTACTGCTGTGGATGGTATGTTAGACTTGGACCAAGGACTCTTCAAAACATATGGTTTCTTGTGTGACTTTGGTCAAGTCACTATATCTCAACCTAATCTAAATTGTTTTGAGGAACAAATCCAAAAAAAAAAAATCTTTAATTTACTGGAGAGAGAGAAGGATAAAAATGGGTTAGGCGAACAAAGAAACAAATAAATGTAGACATTGTTTTAAAAGCTTACCAATAAATTACTTAGCATTTCATATTATTTTTCATAATAAATACAATTCAATCATGAGTAAATGCCAGTTAAAGCTCATGCAGAAGTAAATGTTTACTGTAAACCTGCTATTTCCCTGGATTCACATGAGTTAGCACACCACTCCTTCCACCTGGAAATGCCCTCAGAAAAACCTGCAAAGCACAACAGAAGCCACAGTGCTACACATGGGGAGACTCTGGTATGTGTTAGATCAGAGTTAACATTCTTCATGGGTATAGATTACACAGAAAGGATCATTTCTGTTTTCCCCAGTTGCTAATTCTTCCCTTCATCAGACATCTGCTGCTGCACAAAGCATGCTGGTTGTGTGAGCACATCAGGACCCTGATTCAATAAAGAATAATAAGGAATGAGCAAGAGATGTACAGTTTTTTTGAAGAGAATAAAGATTCTGCATCATAATGGAGTACAAGTTATTATCCTGGAATATAAATGGACTAAATTCACCACAAAAACGAAAAGCAACATTTCATTGGATTAAAAAAGCAAAAATGTAATATAATTTGTTTACAGGAAGTTCATATACAACAAAAGGATTATAAATTTTTGTGGAATAAACAATTGGGATTGGAATTTTACTCATTGGCGGATCAAAAGAAAAAGGGGTGTGGTCTTTTATATCAAAGAACAATTAGAACCAAAACTGATATTTAAAGATAAAGATGGAAGATATATAGCAGTGGAAGTGATGATGGATGCAAAGAAAATGTTGTTATTAGGATTATATGCACCCAATGGAGCAAAAGATACTTTTTAAAAAAGACATTAACCAACAGTTGGATGAAATGTCATATGACCAGATCCTGATGATGGGTGATTTTAATGAAACAATACAAAATAATATAGATAGATCTGGCCAAAAGAGGAATGATAAAGAAGGAAGACTGCCAAAATCATTTTTTTGAGTTGGTTAAACAAGAAAGCTTGGAAGATATTTGGAGAAAATTTAATCCTGAAGTAAGAGACTATACTTTCTTTTCAGCAAGACATAACACTTTTTCCAGAATAGATATGTTATGGGGCTCTAAAAGCTTGGGCCTCATAACTAGAAAAGTGGAGATTCTACCAAAGGTTTGTGCAGATCATAACCCAATATGTTGGATTACAAAATTGCAAAAGAAAACAAGAAGATGGAGAATAAATGAGGACTTGCTACAAGATAAAAATATTGTGACTTTTCTAGAAAAGGAAACTACAGCGTTCTTTCAAATAAATGACACCGATGATATAGAATTCCAGACGGTTTGGGATACTTACAAAGCAGTAATGAGAGGACTATTAATCACATTGAATAATAAAGATAAGAGGGCCAAAGAAAAGCAGATGTTAGATATACAAAATGAAATAAAGAAAAAAGAAGGGGAACTAAGAAAAAGACCAGGGAAAAAGAAATTAATAAGTGAAATTACAATATTACAATCCCAAGTAAGACATTTGTTGAATAAAGAACTAGAATGGAACTTAAAAAGTTTGCAACAGAAATCGTTTGAAGGGGTGAACAAACCTGGGAAGTATTTAGCCTGACAACTGAAGAAAAAGAAAGAAAATAAAATCATCAACAAAATTGTGGCAAACGGAAAAGAGATAGTGGATCAAGAAGGAATTAAAAGAGAATTTTTTAAAATATTATGCAAATTTATTTAAAGGTGTGAAAATCAAAAAAGAAAAAATATCTACAAAAAATTAAAATAGCACCCCTGACTGAGTATATGAAAAAGATTTTGAATGACCCAATAGAAAAAATTGAAATTGATGCAGCAATAAATGTAATGAAAGTAGGTAAGGCTCCCGGGCCGGGTGGATATACAACTAAATTTTATAAAACTCTTAAAGATGAGATAGTACCAAAATTGCAAAAATTGTTGAATGCGATAAGAATAAAAGGGGAAATTCCAAATACTTGGAAAGAAGCTGTAATTTCGTTGATACCCAAGGAAGATAGAGATGTCACAAATGTAAAGAACTATAGACCAATTTCATTACTAAATAATGATTATAAGATTTACACAAGAATCTTGGCAGAACAACTTAAGCAATATTTGATTAACTTTATTAAGGAAGATCAAGCGGGATTTCTCCCTAAAAGGCAAATAAAAGACAATGTAAGAACTGTTGTAAATATTGTAGAATATTATGAGAAGCATCCAGAAAAAGAGGCGGCATTATTTTTTGTAGGTGCAGAAAAAGCCTTTGATAATTTGAACTGGGACTTTATGTTTGCAGTAATGGAAAAAATAAATCTGGGAGAATACTTTATAAGAATGACGAAAGCAATATACACGGATCAATATGCAAAATTGTGTATAAATGTAGACCTTACAAAATAAATGAAGGTGAGCAAAGGTACAAGACAAGGATGTCCGCTTTCACCATTGTTGTTTATAATGACTCTTGAAATTTTGTTAAGGCAAATACAAGATGACAAAGAGATAGAAGGATTGAAAATTAGAGGATCGTCTTATAAATATAAAGCATTTGCAGATGATATTGTGTTCATAACTGAGAATCCAATCCAAGTGGTACCTTTGTTGATAGCTAAGATAAAAGAATACAGAGAAATGGCAAGATTATATATAAATAAAGAGAAGTTGAAATTTTTATGCAAAAATATGCAACCAAATAGACAGAAAGAATTGCAGATTTTGACGGGATGTGAAGTTACTTCTAAAGTTAAATATTTAGGTCTAGAAATAACTATAAAGAATATCGATTTGTATAAAAAACAGTTATGAAAAGTTATGGTGCTAGATGGACAAAGATATGATGAAATGGAATAGACTTAATTTGTCCTTGTTGGGTAGGATTGCTGCAATTAAGATGAATATTTTGCCAAGAATAATGTATTTGTTCCAAACTATTCCGATTGTGAAAGACAGCAAACAATTTAACAAATGGCAAAGGAAGATTTCTGAATTTGTATGGGCTCGGAAGAAACCAAGGATTAAGATGAACATTTTAACAGATGCTAAGGAGAGGGGAGGTTTTCAACATCCAGATTTAAGACTGTACCATGGTGCAGTTTGTTTGACATGGATAAAGGATTGGATAATGCTGTTAAATAAAAAAACTTTTATGGTTAGAAGCTCATGGGAACAAATTCGGCTGGCATGCTTATCTGTACTATGGGAAAAATAAGATGGATGGTCTTTTTTCTCACCATTATATTAGAAATAATCTACTAAATACATGGATAAAATACAAGAAATATGGTGATGAAAGAAAGCCGCTTTGGATAGTGCCAGCAGAAGTAATAAAAATAACAGCTGAATCTGATGAAGAGAGAGGGATGTCATATAACCAACTGCTAAAGATTCAAGGTGATAAAGTTGAATTAAAATCTGCAGAAGAGTTAAACAAGTATGACTGGTTTCAAATGCAACAAATAAAAAGCTTGATGGTAAATGATATTAAATCTGTTGGAATTAGATGTGAGCAAACTGAATTGGAAAAGGTTCTGCTTGGAGATAATGAAAAATTAATATTGAAAATATATAAATTATTGTTGAAATGCTGTACAGAAGAAGTAGTAAAATCTCAAATGATTAAATGGGCAATTAATGTAAACAAATGGATACATGGGAAATACAAATGGATACATGGGAATATCTTTGGAAGAACTCGATGAAAATATCAACATGTCAGAGTATCAAAGAGAACTGTTTCAAGATGATGTATAGGTGGTATATGACTCTGAAAAAACTGGCAAAGATGAGTAAAAAGATGTCAGATAGATGTTGGAAATGTAAGAAACATGAAGGTTCTTTTTATCATATGTGGTGGACTTGTGGAAAAGCGAAAAAATTTTGGCAGATGATACAACAAGAAATATCTCACATTTTGGGATATGATTTTAAGAAAGTAGCAGAGACTTTTTTATTGGGATTACAAATGGAAAAATTTCCAAAAGAAGATAGAACTTTAATTTGGTACTTGCTCTCAGCTGCTAGGACATTATATGTGCAGTTATGGAAACAAGAAAAAATACCAGAGAAATGGGACTGGATTGTGAAAGTTTTATCATGGAGTGAGATGGATAAACTAACAAGAATTTTAAGAGACTATGATTTGGAAGTGTTTAAGAGGAAATGGAAGAAATTTAGAGGATATATAGAAAAAGAGTTGAATTTGAAAAGACACTGGGCAATTTTTTAACAATGAATTTAAGAAAAAGGGAAAATTGAACTTTGATGGGCTAAGGGTACCTTTATAAGTGAATTTAAGTATATAACATCAGCAGAAGTCTAGTAAAGGAGGGAGGGGGGATTAGAAAAATATCATAACGGTTAGGGATAGTAATGATATAATTTGATATTGTTACCATATGCTATTAATAAATTGTTTTCAACATAGGACCCTGATTCAATAATTGAGCTCTAGCCCTTGCTATGAAAATAATATTTTTTGTGGGGGGGGGGGGGAGGAAATCATGGATATTGTATTGGTCCAGTTCTGTTTTTACTGCTGTCCTGGTGTAAACACAAAAATCACTTGGCCCCAAAAGTGTTGATGGAAAGAGCAATATTAACAACTAAGGCTATTCTCTGATGCCACTGGAATTACATAAAGTTCTGGATCTAATGTCTCCCTGAGAAGCAACAGCAATTTCTTGAATCCAAATAGTTTCTTTTCAGGTCAGCTTAAAATAAAATCAATCAAGAATTACCATATGTCTTACAATATTATAAAGAAAGATGAAATCTAGCAGTTCTCCACTGGAACTTGGTATCTGTACATCTGCTTTAGAGTCAAGGGCAAAACAGATATTTTGAGCATATTTTTACTTATTTGTCTTATAATAATAATAATAATAATAATAATAATAATAATAATAATAATAATAATAATAATAATAATAATAATAATAATTTTATTTATATCCCGCCCTAGGCAGGCTCAGGGCGGCTAACAACAAATTCAATAAAATTATGCAATATATGATAAGTTTAAAACAGCATTTAAATTATACAGTAATTTAAAACAACAATATCTAAAACCAGTTCCAGTCGTTCCATAATTTAAACGGTGGTGGTCTTCCTGATGTTATTCTGTACATTTATATAATGGCAGAGATCACTAGATAAAATCGTTGGTGGATTAAACAGCCATCTTATCAGCGGTCTACAAAGGCCTGCTTGAAAAGAATGGTCTTACAGGCCCTGCGGAATTGGTCTAAATTCCGCAGGGCCTGTACCTCCTCTGGGAGCTGATTCCAAAGGCACGGGGCTGTAAAGAGAATGCCCGTGCCCGGGTACTCTGTAATTTTGCCTCCTTTGGCCCAGGGATAGTCAGCATGTTCTTCCCTGCTGACCTCAGTGCTCTTTGGGGCTCATATGGGGAGAGACGGTCCCTCAGATAGGCAGGTCCTCGGCCATATAGGGCTTTAAAGGTGATAATCAGCACTTTGTATCGGACCCGGTATGTAACTGGCAGCCAGTGCAGTTCACGCAGTCCTGGCTGTATATGCTCCCATTTCGGGAGTCCTAATACTAGCCTGGCCGCTGTGTTCTGCACTAGCTGCAGCTTCCGGATTCGACACAAAGGCAGCCCCATGTAGAGGGCATTGCAGTAATCCAGTCTTGAGGTGACCATCACATGGATCACTGTTGCCAGGTCCTGGCACTCCAGGAAAGGAGCCAACTGCCTTGCCCGCTTCAGGTGGAAAAATGCCGACTTGGCAGTGGCCGCTACCTGGGTCTCCATTGATAGTGAAGGCTCCAGTAGGACTCCCAGGCTCTTGACCCGGCCCGCCGCTTTCAGCGGCGCACCGTCAAAAACCGGGAGAGGTATTGCCCTTCCCAGAGCACCGCGCCCCATGCAAAGGACCTCTGTCTTCGTCGGGTTCAGCTTCAACCCACTCAGCCTAAGCCAAGTTGCCACGGCCTGCAGTGCCCGGTCTAAATTCACTGGGACGCAGTCAGGCTGGCCATCCATTAGCAGATAGAGCTGGGTGTCATCCGCATATTGATGACAACCCAGTCCAAAACTCTGGGCAATCTGGGCAAGGGGGCGCATGTAGATGTTAAATAACATCGGGGAGAGAACTGCTCCCTGAGGCACCCCACAATCTAGTGTGCGCCTCCGGGAAAGCTCACCCCCGATTGCCACCCTTTGTCCACAACCTTTGAGGAAGGAGGAAAGCCATTGTAAGGCCAGCCCCTGACCCCTATGTCGGCAAGGCGGCGGGTCAGTAGCCGATGGTCGACCGTGTCGAATGCTGCCGACAGGTCTAACAACATCAGCACCGCCATGCCACCTCGATCCAGTTGCCGCTGGAGGTCATCTGCCAAGGCGACCAGCACTGTCTCCGTCAAATTATCAAATTATCTTACTCTTTTATGTAGGTGAAGTTATTTCTCACAGTATTTTAGAGGCCTAAGATAGCTAACACCATGGTATGAAAACCTAATCAAATACAGCAAATTGAAATAGATCTTGCACACATCCCCCAGTTGCTTATCCCTTGTAAATGCCTTACCCCAGAAGTGCTATGAGCATTCCATAAATTGCTCAGATGGGTACATTTATACATTTGGAGACTGACAAAATGGCAAGGCTTTAATCCATATGAATTAGTGATGGCCAACCTTCCACATCAAGAAGACAAAAGTAATGATTACTGGGGAATTACACAACTTTAAGACGGACAATGAAGAAATTGAAATTGTTCAAGATTTTCTATTCTTTGGCCTCATCATAAACCAAAAGGGGTCTCCTTGCAACCAAGAAATCAGAAGATTGAAACTGGGAAGAGCAGCCATGAAGAAGCTAGAGGAGATTCTTTACTGAAAAAATGTGTTACTAGTGATCAAGATAATTCATACCATAAGCATTCCCTATCAGAAGAAAGTTAATTCCTTTGAAATATGCTGTTGGAGGAGAGTTTTATGGATGCTGTGGACCACCAAAAAGACAAAATAAGTGGATTCTAGGTCAAGATCAAGCCTGAACTCTCCCCAGAAGCTAAAACGGTTATTGTAATTTGGTCACATTACTGGAAGACAAGTTTCACTGGAGAAGACAATAATGCTAAGAAAAGTTGAAGGCAGCAATAAAAGAGGGGGGATGAACATGAGATATTTAAGGAGGCTGCAGCCCCCAGTTTGCAAGACCTGACCAATGCTGTTAACAATAGGACATTCAGAAGTTCATTAATACATAAGGTCACTGTAAGTTGGAAGTGAGTTGATGGCACATACACACAGAACCTTCCACAAGGCTGATTCATCATGGATTCATCTACTTAAAATTCATCTGAATTTGATGAAGTAACTAATTTTTAACTTTAAGTCCTTCTGAACCCACAGTCTTAAAAACACTTGATTTAGAGTTACTAGGAGTACGAATTTTTTTTTAATTAATTGGATTCGGAAATATACGAGGCCAAAATATTCGGAATACCGAATATTTCTGAATACCAGTATTCGGAATAGCAATATATACTGGAGATATATTACTATTTCCAAATTGTCCTATGGGCAATTGAAATCAATGGCAAAATAGGGTATATTGGAAGCTGCCTAGAGGGGTTTGAGGGACCTGCAGGGGACACTCCCCTACGAACCCCCCGAGTCCCAAAAAGATTGGGCCAGGGGTTCCCATTCCAGGGGAATCCAAAGAGGGTACCCCTATTCCACCATTGTACCCTATAACCCTTTGAAATCAATGGCAAAATAGAGTATATTGGAAGCCAACCGGAGGGGAGGGGATTTGAGGGACCAAATTTGCTGGGGACCTGCAGGGGGCTCTCCCCTATGAACCCCCCAAGTCCCAAAAAGATTGGGCCATGGGTTCCCATTCCAGGGGAACCCAAAGAGGGTGACCCTATCCCACCATTCTACCCTATGGGCCATTGAACTCAATGGCAACATAGGGCATAATCAGAGGCTACTGGGGGGCAGGGGGTTTGAGGGAGAGCCCCCAAAACTGCATGGAACCCTCAGACTTCAAAAATAGCTCTATAAAAACATGAAAGTGACCCACCCCACACAGCCCACACAGCCCACACACCAACCCCCTCACACCAACCAGAGGTAATTAAAAAAACCCAACAAAATATGACAGAAAGAAACTTAACTTTTAACCCCTCCTCTCCCCCCCTCAAATCCAGAACCAGGAAAAGGGACAACAGGACAGGATGCAAAACTAACAGCAACAGATCCAAACAAATCCGAGAAAAGGTCAACAAACTCAACTGTTAAAAAACTGAACTTTTTAACAATAAAAAACCTCAGGCCAAATCAGTCAACATCCAACTGAGAAAAGACCAACAAACTCAACTGTTAAAAAACTGAACTTTTTAACAATAAAAATTAGGCTAAACAGTGTGTCCCCCCCCCCCAGAACCAGAAGAGAAAAGGAACAACAGAAACCCCAACACAGTAGCAACAAATCAAACACAGAATCTTTTTTAAAACAGTAAAAAACTTGACTTTTAACAATACAGGAACTTAACCAACCCCTCCCCCCCAAAAAACCTTCACCCTAACCCCAAGAAATCCAAGCCACCCAAATCAGGAAAAAAGGACACTGCACTTTTAAAAGTTCTCTCACTAAAGTTAGATATAAGCAAATTGGCAACCCCCACCCCAGGCCTTCACCCCCAGCAGAATCCCCTAACCCTAACCCCAAATAAGCTACCCACCCAACCAAATCTGGATAAATAAAGGGACTCTGAGTCTTAAAAAGTCCTTTTACTTTGATCCTAACTAAAATAAAAACAAGAACCCAAGACTGTCTTACCTTAGATGTCTTCTCCAGGCAGGTCAAGCAAGGCTGAGAGAGAGCAGCAGCAGCTGAGGCCAAGGGCCAGTGCAGCACAATCTCTCTCACAAACTAACACCAACACAGCAGCAATGGAATGGAGTCCAGCCAGGCAGACTCCTTAAAAAGGTTCTCTGGCCCTACACAGAGCAGTTTCAAAAAATACCACTGCTCTGTGATTGGCCAGAGAACAGTAAACAAAAGAACGTTGCTGATGGCTGGGGGATTAGCCAAGCTATCAGCTACACAACAGCCCTGCAAAGCATGCATTTGCAATGCATTTTGCAAATGCATGCTTTGGATTGGCTGCTGGGGCTCCTCTCCCCCTCCCCCTCCCTCGCTGATCCCAGGGAGGCTATGGGAGAGATGGGGAAAGGCTTCCAAAGGTGGAAAAGGAGGCAAGTAGCTTCCCTGAGGCTGCAGAAGCTCCTTTCCCACCTTTTACATTGAGTTCCGTATACTTCCAAATATTGATTTGGAAGTATACGGGAAGTTGAACACGGTTCCTGTGTAATGTCTTCTAATTGGATTTGGAAGTATACGACACCATATACTTCCGAATTGGAGTATTCTGCGGTCCATTTGGTTCAGCTACCCCTAGTTACTGTCTTCCTTGTAGAACAAATTTTGAGTCCAGTGGCATCTTCTCGGCGGGGGGGGGGGGGGATATAAATGGAATTAAATAAATAAATTAAATAATTTAAACAAATCTTTAAGATCAACGAATGTTAAAGATTCTTGCTCATGTCTCTTAACTGGACTTGATGCTGGATTTTGCATGAAATTTATTCACTGCGGAAAATTACAACTATTACTGACAAAGGTTTAATATGTTTCAGTATATTATTTGTATTCACGTCTAATTTCAACTCTGTGCACTTCTTATGCTCCTCCCCCTCTGTGTTTTTGCCCCTTATAGCTATATTGTTCTTTCTCTCACTTTAGCATTTCAGTACAGGTTAGGTTGACAAAGGCAGGGGAAGTTTTCAATAAACATCTGCTTTCTGTATTGATTTCTGCCTCTGAGTTGTAAATTACAGCTTAGCTGGTAAAGGACTGTGCTTATCCAGCTGCTGCTGTTTTACCTCAAGGATAGAATTACGAATTAAAGTTGTCTGCCTCTGAAAACATCTCTCTGCATCAATGGCAGAAATACCACTGGGGCCCATTGCTAGCAAAGATACATCCAGCTCAGCATTGAGACAGCTTTACTGTTATTGTGTTCACTTCATGTTTGGATGGCTGCAGTCCTCCACCATTGTGGGTCTAGGGAATTTTAGTTCCACCACTTCCTCACATGTTTACCTTAAACTAACCTCAATTTGCTGCAGAGTCTGAGAAAATATCCCGTTTTCCTGTATAAGCCATTTTAAAAAGTGTTTTGAAATATTTCTTCTTTAATTTAGCAGTTACCTCAGTTCAAAACGCAATGTTTTGTGATAGCTAATGATCATATAGAATTTTTTAAAACTAACAAATATCTTCAAATCCTGATGGAAGGATTCTCATCAATTCCTTTGAGATGGTGGCATTACTTTCTAGTGAGTTTAGAATAACTTGAGCAAGAGCAGTTTCGGAAGGCAGTTGTGTTAGTCTGTGGAAGGATTCTCATCAATTCCTTTGAGATGGTGGCATTACTTTTTAGTGAGTTTAGAATAATTTGACCAAGAGCAGTTTCGGAAGGCAGTTGTGTTAGTCTGTGGTAGAGCAGTTATATTTGACTCCAGTAGTTCTTTTTGTCAAATTTTGACTCTTGGAGGTATTATACTCCAAAAATCTTGTTGGTTCCTAAGGTGCTAATGGATTTGAATCTGGTTGACCAAGAGCAAGAGACCAGCTAGTTTCTTCACTTTGTTGACCTTTGGAGAGTTAGTTCATGACTTATCTGGGTTCGGGTGCTTCTGTCAAAATACTAGTTGATTTGTAGACATGACCTAGACAGTGTACAAGATTGTTCCAAAGTTTCCTGTCAAACTAAACAGAGTCCACTAATCTTCCCACAACTGCCTCTGTGGTATAATGCTTAGAATGTTGTACTATGTGATGGTAGAGCTGGGGTCAAATGGCAGTTCTACTATAAAGCTCATTGGGTGCCTTTTGACCAGTTACTACTTCTCTCAGTCAAACCTGCCTCACAGGAATGTTGTGAGTTGATTTAAGTTTCTTGGAAGAAGATGGAGTATCAGTGCCCTAGACAGACAGATATTATCCATTGAGACATTCCTTACTATTCTCATACTACTCTCCTTGCAGCTGTGCGCCCTACGACCTGTAGGTTAGATCCGTGCCCATCTTGGCTTATAAAGGCCAGCCAAACGTGGCTGCGTGAACCACTACAGGACATTATCAACAGGTCCCTGATTGAAGGGATCTTTCCCACACCTCTTAAAGAGGCAGTGGTCCATCCCCTCTTAAAAAAACCATCAGTAGACCCGGCCATATTGGCGACTATCGGACAGTGTCAAACCTTCCCTTTCTGGGTAAGGTCATAGAGCGGGTGGTGGCGATTCAGCTGCAGGGATTCCTGGAGGACACTTCTGCACTGGATCCATTCCAGTCCGGCTTTAGGCCAGGTCACGGGATGGAGACAGTTCTGGTCGCTCTCATAGATGATCTTATGCGACATCTGGATCAGGGCGGCTCTGCGGTGCTGTTATTATTAGATCTGTCAGCCGCTTTTGACACGGTTGACCATCAGCTACTGACTAGCCGCCTTGCCGATGTGGGGATTCGGGGATCTGCCTTACAGTGGCTGACCTCCTTTCTCCAAGATCGGGGACAAAGGGTGGTGATAGGGGAGGAAGCATCCCAGAGGCACTCTCTTAGTTGTGGGGTGCCGCAGGGAGTGGTCCTATCCCCGATGCTATTTAACATCTATATGCGCCCCCTTGCCCAGATTGTCAGGAGGTACGGACTGGGTTGCCATCAATATGCAGATGACACCCAGCTCTATCTATTGATGGGTGGCCAGTCTGACTGTACCCCAGAAAATCTAGACCTGGCGTTACAAGCCGTGGCTTCTTGGCTCAGGCTGAGTCGACTGAAATTGAATCCGACGAAGACGGAGGTTCTCTACCTGGGTCGGGGCGGTCCGGGGAGAGAGATCCAGCTACCGGCTCTTGACGGGGTACCACTGATACCGGTCCCTAAGGTCAAGAGCTTAGGCGTGCTTCTTGAGTCCTCCCTTACAATGGAGGCTCAGGTGGCAGCCACTGTTAGATCTGCCTTCTTTCATCTTCGGCAAGCGCGGCAGCTGGCTCCTTACCTGGAGCGCAATGACTTAGCGACGGTAATCCATGCTACGGTCACCTCAAGAATAGATCACTGTAATGCTCTCTACATGGGGCTACCCTCGACGCTAACCTGGAGACTACAACTAGTGCAGAACGCTGCGGCATGGCTGTTAATGGGGCTGCCGCGACGGGAGCACATTCAGCCAGTGCTGAGAGAGCTGCACTGGTTGCCTGTTGTTGGTTCCTAAGGTTGTTGTGTTCCGAGTTCGCTTCAAGGTGTTGGTATTAACCTTTAAAGCCCTCTATAGTCAGGGACCTGCCTATCTACGGGACCGCCTTTCCCCATATATCCCCCAGAGAGCACTGCGATCAGGGACAAAAAAATCTGTTGTCTGCCCCTGGCCCAAAAGAAGCCAGGCTATGTATAACGAGATCCAGGGCTTTTTTGGTGGCAGCACCAGAACTTTGGAACACCCTCCCAGAAGCTATAAGGGCCCTGCGGGATTTGTCTGAGTTCCGCAGGGCCTGTAAGACCGAATTGTTCAAACAGGCTTTTGCGGTTTGATTGAAAAAAAAGGCTGCCACCGGACATCCTACAGAATGCTGGCGATCTTCGTCGAGAAGTCAATACCGCCATACTGGACTGAAATAGCGCTATAGAATGGTTTTAAAGTTAAAATATGTAAATTATGGTTTTATATGTTTTATTGGATTGATTGTTTTTATAATTTTGTAAGCCGCCCTGAGTCCGCTTGCGGAGAGGGCGGGATATAAATGGGAAGTAATAAATAAATAAATAAATAAATAAATAAATAATTCTTACACATCACCAGAATCTACTGTGTGTAGTGTGACAATTTCCAAAGGTGCCTAGGAATCTAAGGGAGTAAAGCACAAAGGCAGAAACAGACATTGCTGTTGAGAATTGACAAATGTGCAGACAGACGTCATAGCTGGAGGCCAGTGGTGGTAAGATTAGACCTCTGAAGAGTGACCAGAAACACCAGTGTAGAGCCCCTTACAGTGAAGTAATTGTCAAGTGAACAAATAAAAAAGCACCTCTATAGCAGGGATGTGGTGGTAGGAAAAACAGGGCTAGGCCAATGCTAAGATGAGTGCTCACACTCTGAACCATACAAGGGAAGAGAGTGTTTGGGGACACATTAGTCATTTCTATGGCTAAGACTGCTTCCTGAGGATATCCTATAGCATAATTGTAACAGTGCAATGGAGTAGGAGGAATGATGGCTACAGCATAAGTTATAAGTGGAAGACAACTTTGACCATATCAATACAACAGAGGCAAGAAGCTTTTTCTAGCCTATTTGATGGAAACAGTAATGACAAAAAATACTTATCAAGCCCATTGCATCTGCACAGTGCTGTTCAGTAGAACTGTTCTGAGCAGTCCATGCAGTCCCTTTGGTGATCATAATGAACCTCTGGCAGACCACTGACTTATTTGTAAAACATTTCATGTACATCTGCTTCAATTTGGATGCCACTTTAGATGCAATACAATTACCAGTTTTCCTGTAAAGGGAATCATCTGGACACTTGTCTGGATGAATTCCAGTTGTTGCAGCCTGAGAATATGGGCAGAATATTTGGAGAGATACAACAAACTACTACTTGTGTGCTTGACCATTGCCTGTTTGGCTTAGAACAGCTAGCCAAATGGGAATGATCATTTAGGGCTGGCAGGTAGCTGGCTGACAACATATGCCAGTAGATGGATTGGGAGAATTCAGCCGTGTTGATTCTCCTGGACCTGTTAGCAGCTTTCAATAATATCAGCTGTAATATATTTCAGTGGTGCCTGTCCACAATGAGATTGGGAGGTGTTCCTTCCTGATGTTTCTGCTCCTATCTAACAAGCATTATAAAATGGATATAGTCGGCAGTAATCTGGTTCTGTAAATCTCAACTATATTTTACATTTCCTGCAAGGTTTTATTATTGGAAGGAGGGTGAACAGTTAGTTCATCTTTTCAGAGCCACCAAGTTATGAAAACCTACCAAAATCATTTATTCTAAAAACATTTATATTCCACCTTTCTGCTGGGTTCAAATGGTGTAAATCCTAAACATGTGTACTATCTTCAATGTGATATTACCAGGTTCTGCATCATGACATCAACATATGCTGCTTCACCATGAGACTCGAAGTATGGAATGCTGATGACCTGGTAACCATATAGGTAGTTATAAGTCTTCCTGAGATTAGAGGCTTGAACTGGAGAACCTGGAAGTCTCAATCAGAGTAGTTGTCTGTCAACCGGCAAAGGCAAAAACACCAAGCTTCCTAGCATTTACCAATTCCAGATTGACATTTTCTCTGCTTCTGTTTGCTCTTCAAAAATACTGACTATTACAAATCATTTCAGATCATGAGAATATTTATAACAGAATATAAAATAATTGCTTGACTTTAAATAAAGTGTAAAGAGAACAATCAAATGATCAGAAGTTGTGGAAGTGGACAGTGCCATCAAGTCACAGCCAATTTATGACAATCACATACAGTTTTCAAGGCAAGAGACATACAGAAGCCAGTTGCCATTGACTGCTTCTGGACCTTCTTGGTAATCTCCCAAGGAAGTACTAACCAGGACTAATTCTCCTTAGTTCCCAATATCTGATGAGGCCAGCCTGGATCATCCAGGTCAGGGCAATGCTGAAATACACAAACAGAAAGAAAGAGAGAGAGAGAGAGGGAGCGAGAGGGAGAGAGAGAGAGAGAGAGAGAGAGAAGGAGAAGAGAATAGTATCAAAAGCAAAGCAAAAAGAAAAGAAAAGAGGGGGACTTCAAATTCTGTTCTGAAAAGATGACCCCTTCATAACATTGTTACCTCTTTTCAAATACACTGATTTTTCTTTCTTTAATACATGCCTAGTTTAATGGTGTACACGAGGAGTCACCATCACCAACCCCCGGGCCGTGGACCAGTACCAGTCCGTGGCCTGTTAGCAACTGGGCCATGAGTTGTATAATTATTTAATTATATATTACAGTGTAGTAATAATAATAATAAGACATTGGATTTATATCCTGCCTTTCACTCCAAATCTCAGAGTGGCTTACAATCTCCTTTCCCTCCTCCCCCACAATAGAAATCATGTGAGGTGGGGCTGAGAGAGCTTTTACAGCAGCTGGCCTTTCAAGGACAGCTCTGTGAGAGCTATGGCTGACCCAGGGCCATTCCAGCAGCTGCAAGTGGAGGAGTGGGAAATCAAATCCAGTTCTCCCAGATAAGAGTCCACACACTTAACCACCACACCAAAATAAAGTGCACAATTGTATCATCCTGAAATCATCGCCCACCCCCTGCCCCCGGAGTCCATGGAAAAATGGTCTTCCACAAAACCAGTTCCTGGTGCAAAAAAGGTTGGGAACCATTGGTGTACACATCATAAGTAGGACTCATTTTTTTTTAATTAACTGTTCTTTCAATGGTGACCATTTCCAAAGCCTGGAGTTGCTATGCCATATTGTTTGCTCCTCCAGAGACTGTTGTATTATGCATAATCAGGCCACCTTAAATATATATATATCAGCCATATCTTCACCTGAATATATCTTACAAAATATGATGAACAGGAAATAGTTTCCACTAGAACCACAGGAGCAAAGCTTTAAATTGGATTTGCAATATTTGTAATATATATTATTTCATATATTATGGTCATTCATTCCTTCAGATTTGTGCTGTGTTAAATCAATCTCACAGACACAATTCCTAGATTATTACTGTTTTCATTTCATGTATTATAATAGTAATAAAAATGAGTACATCTTTTTTTAAAAAATTCTGACAGCATCAAGTTTATTTGATTTATTTTCTCTGTATAAACAATACTAGAATATGGATTGTTGATTATATACTTTGAATGGATGGTAAGTTTATTGAAATTCAAAATCTATTGTTGGAAATTATATATGTGACATATGTATACACACACACACCACTGGAGCCATGGGTGCTTTAACAAATAAAAGTACTACTTATTAAACTGGCAATGGTGCAGTTTTGTTTAACTTGATGTTTAATAAAACATATTATGCTGAATCAAGTAGCAGTGTATATAATAAAATGTATAATGCAGAAATATACAGTGATAATATAAAGTATCAAATTGAAATGACAGGTCTTGTTTGTGGTCCTGTGCAGGTGAGGCAAATAAGTGGAGATGATGGTGACCATGGCTGGTTATGTCCTGCCAGGCAAGATGGACTGAGCAGACAGCTGGGGCCCTCAACAGTGTGAAAATCAGACCCACCTCCTTCCCAGGACAGCCTGTGGTAGGAACTGAGATGGGTTTGGAGGAGGGGGGAAAGCCACTGGGGGGAACATGCATCATGCCATCTTGCCAGCTCAACTGACCACATAGGTTTGTTTGATCACCCACCTGTCCCTGAGTATTAATACTTTAGGGGAAAAGGTATGGATTAGGTTCCTATTCAAGTTTTCTGCTTCATTTAACCGTCACATGCTTGGGACATAATCAGCTTGGGGCCAGATCCTTTTTTAGGAAAACCATCATGTGTACCCATTTTCTCTGTGTATGGGAATCACCTTAAGGGATCTTGGGGTGAGGGCTTTCAAGGGGCATGCCCAGCTCAAGGGCTGAAAATGGGTTACTCTCATACTCGAGTGGCAGGGGAAGACAACTTAGTTGAGATCATCCTTGTGGAATCCTACATCCTGCCATCCCAAGGTTCTTCCCCACCTAAGCAGGTGAACTGAAGTGGGCTGGGGTACATTGACTGACAAGCAGGTCAGTGGATGCCAAGATCCAGTTGTACCATGCTGTTCCAAGGCTGTAACCAATAAAAACTGTGGCCATTTTATTTCCAACATGGATAGCTTTTGTTTTTATTGGAGGGGGTCATAAAAGGGGTTCCTCACTTTCACTGCCCTCTCCCTCCCCCTAGCTGCTGGGACTGCTAACATATAGTTTCTCCAGAGTGCAGCAAAACACATTTATAACCTTTGTGATTTATTTATTCATACATTTATTTTAAATATTTCCCCCACAATTTCCTTTTCTTTTTTATAATTTGAATGAAGGTTTATTTATCATATGCCAATACAATAACTAACACAAAGGAAAATTAGCATACATCATATAAGACACTGGTTCACTGGATCTAAAAATACATGATAAAAAGTAACAACATATGAATAGTTTTGAAACATATATTAAAGTTTCTGAGGGGGGGAGTGGCTTTGACCAATATCGGGTCAAGAGTCTTTGCCTAACGCTCGCCCAGCTGGCTCCAAAGTTATATTCTTTTTACCTCTTTAAACTATATTTTTTGAATCTTTGAGAGATGTCTCCTAAAGGGGTGAAAAAGTGTAAACAGAAGGAAAAAAGCGTTCAGCTTTTAACTGACTTCTTGGAATTGCCATCCACTTCCCACACAAGGTTGGAGAGATATGAGGAACCAGCTGGAGAATGTCCTCTCACATTGAATTTATTGACGCAGGCAATGTCTAAGTTAAGACAAGAAATTTGAGAGGACATAACCTCTATGTTACAACCGTTGTGTCAGCGTCTAGATGAACTAGAGGATTCTTATAAACAAGTTACCCAGACAGCACAAGAAGCTTTAAAAAGAGCTCAAGAGTGTGAAGGGAGAATATCTGAAATAACAGCAGATGCATGGACGAGGGAACAGGTTTTAATAATGGACTTTCGTAACCAGGAGCTGTGTTTAAAGTTTTAAATCTGATGTAGAAGCTGAAATGGACTTATATGTCTTTATGGTAAATTGGCTTGCTGAAGCAACTCACCTGGAGGCTGAAGTTCTCCCACTCATTCAAAAAGTATATCGTGTCGGCAAGGTATGTGAAGACAATTTGTCTTATACTAGAGATATTTTGGTGCAGTTTAAGGACTATCGAATGAGGCAAAGAGTCTTTGCAGAGGCCAGGGAGAGGGGAGGCTTGGACTATCAGGGGTTAAAGAGTCTGGTCTTTCCAGATCTCCCTCCCGAATTTTTAAGAATCAGAGGACACCTCAAGGATACACCTGCCAAACTGTGGGACTTAAAAATTAAATATAAATGGCTACAGTCAGGCAAATTATACGTCCAAAAAGGCTCCACTTCATATACAGCATACGACGCAGCCTCGGGCGAATTATTACTCTCGAAGTTAACTCCCTCCTCCCCTGCATCGAGAGTAAACAAGAGAAAGGAATGCTCTTCTCTCGTCTCTTTAAGGACAACTCATGCTTGTATTGAGGAAGATCATGTAAACTTGGAAGAAAGTATGAATTCTATCTAAAAAGAAACTGAAGCAACAAGAAAATGGAAAAGTTGACGAAATTTATAACTTATATCTAAAGACTTTTCTTGCAGAATTTATGGTTGGGTGGGGTCAGCTGGCACGAGCAATTGGGTAATATCCCTACATAGCTAATTCAGTCCAGGTGGAAGGAGGGAAGTATCTCTTCTAGGCCTTAACTCTTGAGATCTCCAGGGACTGAGATATTTTGTTAGAATTTAATCTTATTGATTTTTTTTTTGAGAGTAGAAGGAATAATGAAGTTATAGAAGAAGAAGGAAATATTGAATGCTTGTGGTATTAAACTTTAAAAATGTGTTAGGGAAGATAGTATGGTTAAGCTTAATTATTCCTCTACTAAAAATAATAATAATAATATAAATAGACATTCATATATACATATTAAGAAATGTGGAATGGTAACACAAAGATAGATCAAAAGATAGATCAAAAAGATAGATCAACTTTAGTTTATGTTAACTCAGGTGAGATGTTATTAAGTTGTGTTGTTTTTGATTTGTTATTGTACAATTTTCTGTTGGAAAAGTATAATTCATAGGTATGAATTATAATGAGTCTATAACAAAATTTGATGTATAAAAAATTTGATGTATAAAAAATTTGATGTATAAAAAAAGTTTCTGAGAACTTAAAACCAACAGAACATAATAAAACAGCTTTAAAAGTGGCAGTTAATGATGAGCACTAACATAAAATTTGCTTGGACTCTTTAATAACAAACATGGGTAACATAAATCCAAATATAGATCCAGGTGGGTAGCCCTGTTGGTCTGAAGCAACAGAATAAAGTTAGAGTTCAGCAGCACCTTTAAGACCAACAAAGTTTTATTCAAGGTATAAGCTTTCATGTGTATGCACACAGTTCTTCAGATACAAAGATACAGAGCTGATACCTTGAATAAAACTTTGTTGGTCTTAAAGGTGTTACTGAACTCTAACTTTATAAATCCAAATGACAGAAAATTGAACAGTGCAAACAGAACAACTACTCAGCAGCAGCAGCAGCAGCAAAGAATCTCATCAAAAAGTCTAACCCACTTTGCACTGCAGCCAACAGTCCTGGCCCACCGCTTCTATTTCTCCAAGCGCTGCCAGGAACCCAACAAGTCAGTGAGAGACTACATCACTGCCCTGTGCAGGTTGTTGCTCCGCTGCGATATTCCTCAGTTGGACGAGGCTCTGAAGGACTGGTCATCTTTGGCCTGCAGGACGAGAAGCTTCAGCAGAAGGTGCTCGGTAAAGGTGACACTGACCTCGCCAAGGCAATCAAGGGGGTGACGGCATATGAGAAATCACAGAAGGAGTGAGTGACGGCCTCCACACTTCAAGCTGCATCCTCATCATCAGACTCGGAGAACTTGGGGGGAGACAACACTCTCAAGCTCCACTATGAGGTTTCAAAGTGCCCACCGCCATGTGCAATCGAGACTATGCCTGTTGGGGAATGTGCCAGCTGCGGGGAGCCACATGAGTGTCACTCTTGCAAGTTCTGGGACTCCATCTGCCACCAGTGTGGAAAGAAGGGACATCTGGTGTGAGTCTGCCACTCTAAAGTAAAGTGACGGTAGACAACGCTGGGGTGCCGACACCGAAGAAAAGAGAAGAGTCTATGCAGGCGACCTTGGAGGCAGCCGGGTGCATGGGCGGAGCAGGGGCCCTGAATGAACGACTGTCCCCACAAACAGAACCGGGAGCTGTACTTCATGGCAGGGGAGCACGAGGAGGGTCTTTGCCCTCCGCAGGCTCGCCAGGCTATGTGAAAAACACCAGACGGAACCCTTAACTGCTGAACCCTGCACCTGGGACTGCTGGACTATTACTCTCAGTGTTATATCTGGTACGGCACCCCCTCGACGACGACGACGGCGTTTAACTTTAACTTTGCACTTTACTATTTTTAACATTCTGCCTTGTAATACATCACTCCCAGTGCCCTACCCTATTTGTACTTACCTTAATTAGAAGAGCATATATTGCACCCTAATAACATCTTACTTCCACCTACTCTTGCACTACTAGTTTAAAAATTTCTACTAATTAACTCATTTTGATCTATTTATTGTATATATTGGATTGGATTGTTTAAAAAAAAATTAGCTAATTAATTTAGGGATGATTAATAGGGTGGGATTATAATTAATTTGCTATTTGATTTAAACTTTTACCAATAATATACAAAGGAAATTGAGGGCGGGGGTTTTACTGGGTTAATTTGAGCATGGGGATCTAGTGGGGCAGAGTGGTCCGGGGTACTAGTGATAGTAGTGCTTGATGGTGGCTAAGATAGCGGCTGCTACCAGCGGGGAATGGCTGGTCCAGGGCTTCCAGTGCTCCTGGGGAGGGGGAGGTATGGCGGTGGGAACAGACGGTGTAAGGGAGGAAGACTGAGATAAGATAGTGCTCAATCTTCCTCCAATCTGTGTCCCATCCCAGGGTGACAGGTAGTAGGGTCAGGCTGAATAACTCACCTCCGTCATTGGTGTTATGCAATGCCAGGTCCATTAATAATAAGACCTCAGTCCTTCGAGAGTTCCTACTTGAACAGGACATGGACCTGGCTTGTGTGACTGAAACCTGGATTTGAGAGGGAGATACAGTAGCCCTCTCACAAACAGCTCCCCCAGGCTATTCAGTCTTCCACCAATCGTGGACTAGTGGGTGGGGGGGAGGAGTGGCATTATTTATACGAGAGGCTTACTCCTTTAGGGTGCTCCCGGCCCCAAGGATCGAGGGTATTGAATGTACCGGTCTGGCGTGGGAGGCTGGAGAGGAGTTGGCGATCTGGCTGGTGTACCGAATGCCTAACGCACTAGCTAGCGCCTTACCATCTCTGCTAGAGGCAGCGACAGGCTGGGCGATGGAGCACCCAAGGTTGGTAATCCTGGGTGACTTCAACGTCCATGCTGATGACCCGACCTCCAGTCAGGCGACAGACCTAGTGTCCTCCATGGCGACGCTAGGACTCTCTCAATTTGTCACAACCCCCACTCACCAGGGCGGGGACATGTTAGACCTGATCTTTGCAGCCGGGGTTACGGTGGACGATATAACCGCTGAAGCGGTGCCATGGTCGGACCACCTCGCCCTCAGGGCTCATGTAGATATGCCACCCCAAACCTGTTTAGGCGACGAGCTTATTATGGCTCACCCGCGGAGCCAGATGGACCCATAACAGTTCCAAATGGCTCTGCAGGACTCCTGGCCCTCTGGCGATTCTCTAAATGGCCTGGTGGAGACCTGGAATACCCGGCTCTCTAGAGCCATTGATGAGATCGCACCTCGACACTTTCTACGATCTCGGACTAGGCTGGCCCTGTGGTATACCCCAGAGTTACGCCAGCTGAAACAAGGTCTTAGACGGCTAGAGAGGCAATGGCCGTGCACCTGTGACGAAGTGACTAGAACAATTTATAGAAAGTTTATGAGGTCCTATGAGATGGCAATCAAGGCCGCAAAGAAAACATACTTTGCGACTAAGATTGCGTCTGCAAATTCGTGCCTGGCACAATTGTTTAGGATAATTCAGAATTTTGCTACATTGCCACAGGGCAATCCAAATGTTAAGGAATTGGAGATAGGCTGTGAGGCTTTTGTGAAATTTTTTGCAGACAAGATCCAGTCGCTCCGCCACGACTGCCCTGCCAATTTAGATACAGTAAGTGAACTTGAGGCCCAATGCGTGTCTTCTGGTTTGATCTTGGACCGCTTTGACCCGCTCAGCTTGGAGGAAGTCGACAGAATCCTTGTCACTGCACGCCCAACAACTTGTGATCTGGACCCATGCCCCTCCTGGCTAATTAAGGCCTGCCAGGAGGAGCTAAGATGTCCTATACGGGGCATCATAAATAGATCTCTTTCAGAGGGTTCCTTTCCAACACCCCTGAAGGAGGCCCTCTCCTGAAAAAGGCTACATCAGACCCGGCCGAATTGGCCCATTACCGGCCAGTCTCAAACTTGCCCTTTTGGGGCAAAATTATAGAGAGGGCTGTGGCGTTGCAGTTACAGGATTTTCTGGATGACACTTCCACCTTAGATCCGTGTCAGTCCGGCTTCCGCCTGGGCCATCAGACGGAGACAGTTCTGGTCGCCCTCATGGATGACCTCCGGCGACACCTGGATCGAGGCGGCTCGGCAGTGTTGCTGTTGTTAAACCTATCAGCTGCGTTCGATATGGTTGACCACCGGCTGCTGACCCGCCGCCTCGCCGATGCAGGAATTCGGGGGCTAGCCTTACAGTGGCTCTTCTCCTTCCTTGAAGGTTGGGGACAAAGGGTGGTGATTGGAGGGGAGCTGTCCCAGAGACACCCACTTAATTGTGGGGTGCCTTAGGGGGTGGTTCTCTCTCCGATGTTGTTTAACATCTACATGCACCCCCTTGCCCAGATTGCCCCGGGGGTATGGGCTGGGTTGCCACCAGTACACTGATGACACCCAGCTCTATCTTTTGATGGACGACCGAACTGATGATGTCCCTATAAATCTGGACCAGACGCTGCAAGCCGTGGCGGGTTGGCTCAGGCTGAGCGGGCTGAAGCTGAATCCAGCAAAGACTGAGGTCCTTTGCGTAGGTTGCGGAGGGCCAGGAGGGGAGATCTCCCTACCAACCTTTGACGGTGCGTCACTGATACCAGTGCACAGGGTCAAGAGCTTGGGAGTGCTACTGGAGCCTTCCTTGACAATGGAAGCCCAGATAGCCGCCACTGCTAAATCCGCCTTTTTCCACCTTAGGAGGCCAAGGCAGTTGACCCCCTTCTTGGAACGTAGTGACTGGCAACTGTGATCCATGCAATGGTCACCTCGAGGCTAGACTACTGTAATGCCCTCTACATGGGGCTGCCCGTATACCGAACGCGGAAGCTGCAGCTAGTGCAGAATGCGGCGGCCAGGCTGTTAGTGGGACTACCTTGGTGGGAACATGTACAGCCTCGGCTGCGGGAATTGCACTGGCTGCCAATTGTGTTCCGAGTTCGCTACAAGGTGCTGGTTATTACCTTAAAGCCCTATATGGCCGAGGACCTGCCTACCTCTCTCCATATGTTCCTCAGAGAGCACTGAGATGTAGCTCTCAAAATCTGTTAAAAATCCCTAGACCAAGGGAGGCTAGATTGAAAACAACGAGGGAGCAAGCCTTCTCAACAATGGCTCCCCAATGGTGGAATCAACTACCAGAGGAGGTGCGAGCCCTGCGAGACCTAAATCAGTTTTGCAGGGCTTGCAAAACCGCCCTCTTTCAGGTCGCTTTTAAGATGAAACCCGGGATATGACAGCTAGTCATCCTATACATACTCTGAATTATACCACCTTAATTGATAAATTATAATGGTTTACTGTTGTATTTAATTTTTAGCTTAGTCTATGAATGTAACTTAATCTATTTTAACTGTTTTATAGTAATGATTGTATTTTATCGTAATCATGGTACTTACCATGCCTTGTTAGCCACCCTGAGCCTGCCTTTGGCGGGGGAGGGCGGGATACAAAAATAAATTTATTATTATTATTAAAGTGACTCGCCAAACCCAAGAGAGCGCAACCCAGTGCAAGAATGGCTGAGAATGAGGTCACCCTCATGGAGGATGTCTACATTCTCACCACATCAGTTGGCAGGTATGTGAAATTATAATGCCATTCCCAGATAAACTTAAAACAATGGTATTCATTGAGGGCACTCCATGTAAAATGGAAATTGAGTCGGGGGCCACCCACACAATCATCTCAACCCAGACCTTTAAGAAACTGTGCCCAAGGTGGGGAACCCGGTTGCAATCATCCCCAGTCATCATCCAGGACTTCTGAAAATGACTGATTGCTCTTCTAGGCCCTGGCGTGGTCAACATAAAATATGGGAAATTCTCAGGGACCCTTCCCCTGTTGGTGAACTCAGTAACTTGTTAGGCTGGGCTTGGTTTGCTCCCTTGGGAATCTGGGTGACGGGGATCCATCACACACCCACTAGTATAGATTTCCAGAGCATCTGTGGGAAGTTCCTGTCGGTATTTGATGGTACTCTAGGAACTCATACCAGACCCCGTTTCCTTACAAATTAACCCCAATGTGCTGCCCGTACACCTGAAGGCCTGGCACGTACCCTTAGCTCTGAAACCTAAAATAGAGGAGGAACTAGCTCACCTCGTGGAGCAAGGGGTCTTAGAGCCAGTCGCCAACACACGAGGGGAGACCCCTATCATCACCTCGTGAAGCCCTACGGGGTGGGCGCAGTCTTGGCCCATGTGCTGCTGGATGGCTGTGAGGTCCCAGTAGCCTGTTATTCTAGGACACTGCAGAAGCTGGAGTGCAACTACACACAGATAGATAAGGAGGGTCTGGTGATTGTGGCAAGAATAAAAAAATTACACGATTACCTCTATGGCCAGCCCTTCATCATCCTTATGGACCACAAGCTCTTGTTAGGCCTTTTCACCCCAGACCACCAAATGGAAGACTGAGCTTGCTGTCCTGCTCTAATCCCAGCCCCCTGCTGGCTTGAATGGTCAAATAGCGTGCTAGAATGGGGAACTTGTGTGTATATATACTTGGCCCTGTTGGTCCAGTCTTCAGTCTTTGAGTGCAGCACTATATTATGCTGCATAAATAAAAGAGCTATGTTTACTACCACCTCACCTCTTCATTGCGTGGAACCCACTATATTATACTGATCTATGTTTATACTTCCTCTGTACTATCTTTCTAATGATGTTTGAGTATGTGAGATCAATACCAGATCAACTGCTGCATAAGAAGCATAAGGTGAGATATAGCTGTATCCACTTGAAAGGTAAGGGCAATCTAGAAGTGCTTAAATTTCCTCCAGTTTATGTTGGATAGACCATATATAGAGCTAGCTTATTCTGATGAAGATTTTACAAGATCCCCTGTAACAGTATGAAGAAATTTTATCTTTTTTTTCTTTCTGCCATTTTATAATTCTGGTTTTTAAAAGCAGACTTTCACTTACATCATCGGACTTAAAGAAACAGTAATAAGTGATTTAATTTTAGGGTTCATACTTGTCATGTCAGTCCCAGATAATACCATTGATGATAGGTAAATTGACTAAATTGCAAAAAAAGTGTACTTCCTATGAAATGCAATGAAAAGAATTGTCAAAGTTGAATCTGTTGATGCTTTGTTACAACTTACTCTGGTGTCATTAAGAAGCTTCATTAACTATTGTAATTTCTTTTTCCAACCTCTAAGTAATGGTGGGGGGGAGACTCTTAAACATCTAACAAAAACAATTAGCATACTGAAGTTTAGTCTGTCACAAGATTCTGTCTTTTAACAGTTAGTCTAATGAATAGTCAGAGATTTTCAACATGCAACAGCTTCTGGGGGGGGGGGGGGGGTTGTTCAGCTTCTTTAGCACAGTTGCTCTTATTAGCCTCCAAGTGTTGTTTGTTTAAGCTGAACTTCAGCTTTGTGAGAAATAAAAATAAAAATTAAGCTAAGAAAAATAATGATTTACATGAAGCTAAATATATAAAAAACATTATTTTAAATAAAATTTCCCTGTCACACCCAAGTATTCTGGGGGCAAGGATAGGGATGATGGTAAGGTTTTATTTATTTATTTAGTTCCATTTATATTCAGCCCTTGCTGCCAAAGTAGGCTCAGGGCGGCTTACATATTCATGCATATGCATGGGTATAACATATAATAAATAGGATAAAAACCATACAACATTTAACAACCATAAGACATAAACATTTACATTTCTACATTTTGGTGCTATGATCTTACAATCAGATTTATGTTTTCTGTAAGCGTACTGATGACATCCCAGTCCAAAACTCTGGGCAATCTGGGCAAGGGGTGCATGTAGATATTAAATAGCATTGGGGAGAGGACTGCCCCTTGTGGCACACTACATACAAGTGGGTGTTGTCAAGACAGTTCCTCCTCTATTGCCACCCTTTGTCCCCGACCCTGAAGGAAGGAGGAAAACCACTATAAGGCCAACCCCCATATCCCAGCATCGGCAAGGTGGTGCGTCAGCAACTGATGGTCAACCATGTCAAACATGGATGATAGATCTAAAAGCATCAGAACCGCCAAGCCAGCTTTATCCAGATGCCTCTGGAGGTCATCTGTGAGAATGACCAAAACCGTCCCCATCCCATGACCTGGGCGAAACCCAGATTGGAAAGGGTTTAGCACAGAAGCGTCCCATTAACTGGTCTGCCACACTATTGGACCAACTGTTGAATAATTGTGAATATATGAATGTAGGAATGAAGACTCTCGACACGTGTATTGAGGAAGTGAGGAAAGCTTGCTCTCTCTCTGCAAGTCCTCGTTTTATTTATACATCGCAGGCAGTTAATGAAACAGGAAGCATGCATGAGGTTACGTCTTCATAGCCCCCAAGATTCGATACAGCCAGCAATTTATCAAGAATACATGTGTCAGCAAAAGGAAGCGAGAATATGAGTGTAAGATGTCTGTGCCCTTTTAGCCTTTCAGACACAATATGGGTGGCTCAGGCTGATATGCCAAATGTGTGATCCACCACATTTCTGTCTTCAGGCTTTGTGGGGTCTGGGGGCTCAAGCGCTTGAGTCCCACACATGAAGCTGCTTATACTGAGTCAGTCCATTGGTCTATCGAGTTCAATATTGTCTGTTCTGACTGGCAGATGGTTTCCAGGGCTTTCAGCAAAGGTCTTGTATGTCACCTACTTCCTCATTATTTTCTTTAGAAATGCTGGACTGAATCTGGGACCACTGGCATGTAAAGCAAATGTCATACCACTGACATTGGTTCACATAATTGTAGGACCATCTTTGTAACTAAGGTTTGAGACTTGTTTTATTTATTTATTTTCGTAGATTTATAGGCCACACTTCCCATAGTGGGCTCAGGGCGGCTTTCAACACAGTAAAACAATCAAATCAATACAAAACAATTAAAACAGTTAAAACAGTTTAAAATTAAGACAATTAAGCCACAGCTCACATTAGGTGGGGTGACAAAGATGGTATTAACAGACCGATTCAGCTTGCTTTTCCCAACCTAGGTGTTCAAATCCCGGCTATATTGGTTTCAAAGAATCAGTACAGTGCAGTCGGTGTGTGTGTGTGGGGGGGGCGGCGTTTAAATGATAGGACGCCCATCTGCTTCAGCTATAGGTCCGATGGAACAGCTCCGTCTTACAGGCTCTCCGGAATGGTAACAGATCCTGGAGGGCCCGAACCTCCACCAGGAGCTGATTCCACCAGGTCGGGGCCAGGCCTGAAAACGCCCTGGCCCTAGTTGAGGCAAGTCAGATGTCCCTTGGGCCAGGGATGGTCAGAAGATGTTCAGAAGATTGTTGATTCCGCCCCCCCCCCCCCCCGCTCAAGGAATCTTCTTTAATCATGCCTTCTTCAGAGAAAAACTGGATAAACAACCAGCAATGTACAAAAACTCCTTGTGTGCGTTACAAGTTAGCCATGTTGTCACATATTATAGAGGAAGAATAGAACTAAAACTTCTGACAGCCTTTTCAGCAAGATATTTTCTAAATCCTTTAGAAAAGTCTATATCAGACTTGGGGGTAGAACTAATTTTTCCAACAGAGCCAAATTAAAATGGCACTATATGCACCTCTTCTGGCAAGCCCTGAAAGATAGTGTTGTTGACTTAAGAGTGGTGTCACACTTGGATAATTCCAGCCAGCAGCTGAGTTGTACTATAGTTTCAGGGATACTCTCTAAGGCAGTCACACATAAAACACATTCCAATATTCCAATCTGAAGGCTACAGAAGCACAAATCAATGTGACAATGTCAGCAGGAGTAGAGAAAAACTTTTGAATCAAGTGTAACTGAAATAATGCACTCCTAGTCAGAGCTCACCTGTTTTATCTTTCTGAACAAGTGAAGAACCTGGGAATGCTTCTTTGGGCCTTTCTCAAAAAGGAATAACAAGACCAGGTGCACTCCCAGATTCCTTGCATGCTCAGACAAAGATAGGATAGTTCTGTCTTATTGAGGCAAACTGTTCTCCCACCAATAATATCTGTTTTGCTCACCATCAAAACCTCTGTCTTTCCTGGATTCAGCTTCAGTCCAGTTACCTTCATCCACAGTCTCCAGGCACTATCTTGGCATTTGGAGATTTAGACAGAAAATATATATCTGAGTGTAGTCAAGATATTGATGACACCCAATCTCAAATTTCATGTATGTTTCATATTTGAATTGAAGAACACAGGTGAACTCTGCAAGCCCAATATGACAATTCCTAAGATGTCAGTTCTGCTTTATCAAAACCACTGGAGGGAGGCTCATACCAACTGGTGGCAGGGGATGTCTGAACTGTTTTACTTTTCCTCCTAGCAATTCATCCAGCACCAGTATTAGATGCAACACAAGAAGAGAACAGAGATCAGAGGATTTTACCCATTGTGAACTTTAAAGTCCTTGGGGGGGGGGCGGGGGGGAGCTCAGAGGCCAGCCAGCCAGACCTGCAAAGG
Organism: Heteronotia binoei; assembly: GCF_032191835.1. Lineage (NCBI taxonomy): Eukaryota > Metazoa > Chordata > Lepidosauria > Squamata > Gekkonidae > Heteronotia > Heteronotia binoei. Next base: position 67,993,100 of record NC_083231.1, read on the forward strand.
AAACCTTGTCACTGGTTTTTGAGTAAGCTTTTAAGCCCAAGATGAGCAGAATTCAAACCATGGCATGTAGCTTCTCAGGACCCTCTCCCACTTAGGGTTGCCAGCTCTGTGTGGCAAAATACTTGGGCATTTTGGGGTTGGAGGCTGGGAAAAGTGTGGTTTGGGGAGGGGAAGGACCTTGGTAGGGTACAATGCCATGGAGTCCACTCACCAAAGCAGCCATTTTCTCCAGGGGAACTGATTGCTAATTGCCTGGAGATGAATTGTAATAGTGGGAGATTTCCAGTTCTCACCTGGAGATTGGCAGTCCTACTACCAACTCCACAGGAATGTCTGTTCATTGTCATATTTAGTTCATGATATAATCACCTTGCTGAGTTTCAGCTCAAAATATTTCAAGTCATTTTAGATTTGTACAATGGCTGCATTTACTATAGTTGCTTTCCAATCAGCTGCTACTACAGCATAGTCATCATCAGTAGGTTAGGCAGGCTTGGACAGAATGCCTGTCCCAAGATCATCCAGTGATCTTCATATCTGAGTTGAACAACACTCATATCACATTCTACCATGAAACCTGATGCGCAAACCTAGACCAGTCTCTCAGCCTAATGCACAAAGTGGCGTGTATACCATTTATGCTGTCCTGGACTCCTCAAAACAAGGGTGTGGTAAGGATCAAATAAAGAAATGAAGTTTCCTTTTTAAATAGCACCATGTACTACTGGGTTTGGTGGCACTTTATTAAGAATAGCAATGTGTTTAATGTTTTTGTCTTTTTTAAATATCAATTTCTTACCGAAACACTGTGAAAGGATCACTTAATCTTTGTCGTGCTGTTTCACTCAGACTTCTATCCCCTAGCAAGGTAAAGAGAGTTTGCTTAAATGCTTTGCATCTCCATTAGATGTACAGTGTTTTTGTTTTATCTCATTTTTCTTGTGTGTGCATCCAAAGTTTAAGCTGCCTTTAGAACAGAGCAGTGAGCCATGGCAGGTATTAATCTGAAGAGGCCTCCTTAATGCTCAACTGCTTGTTAAAAGGCAGGGTATCCATGGTAATATGTTGTGGGTTGCTAATAAGAGGAATGAATTTTAAAAGCATTTCCCCAAACTCCTTTCCTGAAACTGCTGTGAAAAAGGCCAAGAACTCATGTGGAGGCAGTGATAACAAAAGGAAGACAACATGTTGATAGGTGTTTTCAACCTGCACACCTCTAATTGTAATGAATTCTGACTTAAGCACAGAAAGCTTGGAACTGTTATTAAGAAACTAGAAATACCAAACTTATATTAATTTACAGGCTTTGAACTATCCTTAACCTAACCACACAAAACCCAGTATGATCACTTTGAACTATCATTGATGTCAATGGCAAATACATCATTATGTATTCTATTCACAGTAATGAGTCACATTACATATGGAAAAACCCATATGTCTTTCCTGCTAGCCAGTGAGTGAAAATTTCCAGAAAATATACAGGAAGGCTGAAGAGGGGAAGGGAGGGCAATGGCATGTGCAATGCAGCTACCAACCAGGTTGTACTATTATTGTATAACAGAAACAATTTTAGAAAGAACTATGATTGCACATCCCTAAAATGTTTGCTGCCTCCCCAAAGATCTGTTCAAAATGGTTCACAAGTTAAAAAGACATACACAAAAATCATTTTGAAACACTATAAAATTGGCTGTATCATAACAAGCCATTAAAAACAATCCAAAAAGCCTCCTAGAGACATTAGAAGCAGTATAACATGACTTTCAGCATATCTGTAAAACAACCCTCAGGCTAGAAGTAGACCATAAAAACAACTTGAAAAGAACCCTGGATATGCTTTGTCCTGGCACCTTAAGGACAACAATGTAAATGAATCTCAATGGTAAAGGTATTCTAAAAAAAAGTGCCATCACTGAAAAAACCCTACCTCTAGTCCTCATGTCCCACAACAGTTCAGGCAGAGGCACTGAGAGCAAGACTTGGGAGTAGAATCTTAACTTGAGGGCTGGACATTATGAACATATGCATGTCAAAGACATTTACAGTGCAATTTTAAGCTAGTCTAATCGGAATTCTTCTAAAGTCTGTTCAATGGGAAAATATTCTTAGGATTGCACAATTAAGATAACATTAATAACCAGCAATTTCAATGGAAAATTCTATTGTAAATTTCAGAACTGATAGTCTTCCTGTGGTGGTTCCCAGGACTTTTTTTGAGCAGGAATGCTGTTCCAGCTGGCTTGGTGACAAGGATGTGTGGCCTAATATGCAAATAAGTTCCTGCTGGGCTTTTTTCTACAAAAAAGGCCTGTGTGAAACAATGGTGATGTCAGGGGGTATGGCTTAATATACAAATAAGTTCCTGCTTTTCAACCCCCCCCCCCCCAAAAAAAAAGCCCTGGTGATTACTATCTGCCACTGAGAGAGCAATCCTAAGCAGATCTTCTCAATATCCTACTTTGTTCAAGGGGGCTTACTTCCAGGAGTGTTCTTAGGATTTTGCTGTGAATTACAGACCATCAATTTATACCAAAACTGCGTCAATAAACAGTGGTTATCTATCTATCTATCTATCTATCTATCTATCTATCTATCTATCTATCTATCTATCTATCTATCTATCTATCTATCTATCTATCTATCTATCTATCTATCTATCTTCTTCTTCTTCTTCTTCTTCTTCTTCTTCATCATCATCATCATCATCATCATCATCATCATCATCATCATCAAAATATAGCAAAAGTATTTCTGTATGAATTGCCACCTAGAATACATGGAGATCTGAAGTGTTTCCCACCCAAAAGGCTTAGTTCTTATTCAGGAAAGTCATAAATAACTTTCAACTCTTCTAGACTGATAGGAAGGAGCTGCAGATTAGGCCACTGTGGAATTATAGTTCCCCTGCTTAATAATTTTACAAAATTGCCTGGCAATCCAACAAAGAGAATGAGTGCAACATCATGAATGCAGGCTAATTAAACCAATAATTGCTTCTTGTTGTGTACCCAGATAATGTGCCCCTGATAATTTTAAATGAAGTCTTGAAGCAGACTTCTTGAATGAAATCTTGTGCTAGTTTAAGCTTCACTGCCTCTCCCTGTGCTTAAAAACTGGGCTACTTCTCTAGATCCCTTGCATTACTTATATAACTGTTGCAACACAAGGGAGATGTTAATAGAACTGAAAGTATACATATCAAGAAACTGTTTTAATGTACTAGTGCCTTCAACTTTTCCTGACTACAATGCAGCAATACAATACAATGCAGTACAATACAGGCATGATTAGTTCTGAAATTAAAAACTCTTTTATGGGCCAAATGAAGATCCTTTATTTTAGGATTCTGTAGGATCCCGAGTCCAGCAATTCCTACTTGTGTTATCTCATGCAGTGCTCCGAATACATTACTACAAGAAATCCAGTTGATAGATCTAACTGATTCTTTTTTATGTTAATCAAATAGTGGAGCAGAAACACAATTTTGTCTGATTAGTGACTCACACCAGTATACCAGGTCTCCTACTTTTGTGGGAGACCTCCTGGTGGCAGCCCAGTACCCCTGCAGCGTGTTGCTAGGGCAAAGGAGGAAAAATAAGGGGGATTCCCCCTCCAGTGTCACAATGTCAATATGGTAAGATGATGATCTAGCATTTACTGAAAACCCTATCATAAAACCAGCATCTTCCCGACATGTTGATGTCACATCTGTTTTGTGCAAGAAGAGGGATAGTGATGCTGGGGGATACTGAACACGTAAATCCCCACCCCCAAATCTCTTCAATCAGTTGCCAGCCTTGACATTTGAGGACAAAATAATTCCTGCTCAAGCTCAACCAATGATTTATCCATCAAAAAAGAGGTTTGAAAACAAACTGAGCTCAAAATTCCTAGTGGATATCAAGATTCCTTTAAATCATGTATGTTGTACCCTATGTAATATAGAACTTTATTGGGTTCAGCTTCTAGGCTCTCATATTTAATTTTGCCAGCAGAACAAGAGTAAGATGAGGATATATGATTGTGAAAAAAGACTACATTACGGTAGAGTAAGAAGACTTCATGGGACAGTTCATTAGGATCATATATGTTTCTTTTAAGAATATCTCCTGGGTTCCCTATATATTCTCTCTATCTAAATGGAAAATTCTCTTTTTCACTTAGGTTTCAAATGTTTCATCTCAGTTGCCCTGGAGCATCTCTACTGCCAGAGCTTTTTTGTTCTGTCTTTAGCAAAATTCTCTACTTTATAAATGACCTTACTGTAAGAATACATTACTTTATGTCTAACCTAGATTTTACCTTTTTAGGTGTTCTGCTGTTACTTAATATTTTTTGGAGTTAGGTACATTTCTTATTTCTCTTTTTTACATTAATCCTGTAACTATTTACATTGAAAGTGGGAATTGACACAAGTAAATTGAGACACTGCACACAGCTAAATTAAAAATTATAACTTTGGATTCCAAAATATTTGGATAAATCAAGCTATTTGAAATAAATTAACATAGTATGATATATAAATGGGGCTTGTAAGTGGTAAAAAAGTTCCATTAGATTGAGTATCAAAGAAGATGGACATGTTTCCCTCAACTTGTACTACAGAGGGACAAGTTTCCCTCAATTCTCAGAATTAAGTCAGACAAAGTGAGCTAATATTTAAATAAACTGATAAATAGTTTATTTAAAAATAGCTCACTTTGTCTGACTTAATTCTGAGAACTGAGGAAAACTTGTCCTTCTGATAAATAGTTTGGATTATTCTGGGCTTGACTACAAGCATTTGAAGTGCTCCAAAACAGTATACCTACTGATGTGCTGTGCCAAAATTTCTGATTCTTCTCTTTATCTGCTTTTTCTTGTGCAGGAATTATGTGGTAATGGTGATTGGCAGGAATTGATTGGTAGGAATTATGTGGTAATGGTGATTATTCATGCCTTCTCTCCAGTGGTGGGATTCAAATAAATTAACAACAGGTTCTATGTCCTAATGACCATTTTAACTATACCAAAAGATATACCGAAAGGTAGTTTAATAATTCACGCATTAAATACTGCAATAAGAACAGTAAAAGAGGTAAAGACAACTGGATTATGTTTGAATGATGAGATGCTGGTTTGCTCTCTCCTGTCCCCAAATTCTCCTCTGCAAACTCTGATGGCAAACTTTCTCCACAAGGACAGCTGCGATTGGAAGGAATGGGCAGGGTGAGTTGCCCCCCAGTGCCTTCTGCAAGACCTCGTTTCAAGGGGTTGGTGCTGGCTAGCCCTATAAGGAACAAGCCACCCGTCCACCAGGGCGTTGCGGGCAGCACACACCTTTCCTCCATTGCATCTTGCAACAACCCTGCGGAGTTGGTTAGGCTGAAAGAGCAATTGGCTCAGGATCATACAGTGACTCACACATTGCGGCTGAATGGAAATTTGAATGCAGATCTCACAAAGTCTGCCCAGCTGTGTAATCCTGACCCCTCTGTTGTGCCCAAAGCTCCCAGAACAGTTTCCTATTTCTCACTGTGCAAAAATGAGTCTAGCACAGGCGTGGCCAAACTGTGGCTCAGGAGCCACACACATGTGGCTCTTTCACACATATTGTGTGGCTCTTGAAGCCCCCACCACCCTGTTGGCTGGCTAGATTTAATGCATTACCATCGGCCATCCTTTTCGGAAGATACCACAGAATTCCCCGCAATCTTAGACGATGCCCTTGTAGTCAAGGAGTCATCGAAACGGTCCCTCATGTTCTTTTGGACTGCCCTTTTTATAGCAGTCCACGTGCAAGATATCTAGATGCACTGCTTTCTGACCATCAAGACCTTTCTGACAATGCCAAGGTTCGTTTTTTACTCCACGGGAAACACAACTTTGTCACTACTCACGTTGCTTGCTTTTTACAGGTTGCGATCCAAATCAGAGAGGCTTTTACTCATGCATAGCTTACTGCTATTTTATGTCATTTAACTTTTGCTGGTTTTTTCTAAGGTTTTATTATATTCTATAGTGTCACTGTTGGTTTTAAAGTATACTGTATTTTTGTATTTTGTATTAATGCCAATAAAGGTCTATGGTATGGATGGTATGGATGTGGCTCTTTCACACATATTGTGTGGCTCTTGAAGCCCCCACCACCCTGTTGGCTGGCTTGGAGAAGGCATCTATCTCTTTAAATGACTTCTCCAAGCCAAGCCAGCTGGCGGCTTGAAGAATGCATTTAAAGTTAAAGTTGCTTTCTTTCCACCCCTTCCTCCTCCCTCGTCCATCTCCCTCCCTCCCTCCTGTCAAGCATCTGATGTTCATGTCTTGCAGCTCTCTAACATCTGATGTTCAATGTTGCCTCTAAGTTGCAGTCTTGTGAGCAAAGATTCTATTTTGTGAGCTCCTGGCATTAAAGTTGTGAGCTACTGCATAAAAATCGGCCGACTGCATAAAAGAGTGTGGAGCAACAAGCATCTGAAAAAAGGCACAAAGATCAATGTTTACAAAGCGGTTGTGATGACAACCCTCATCTATGGCTCTGAATCGTGGGTTTTATACCGTCATCACCTGCAACTCCTTGAGCGCTTTAATCAGCGCTGCCTTTGCACCATCCTCAACATCCACTGGAGTGACTTTGTGACCATCACTGAAGTCCTCAAGCGGGCGGAGGTTACAAGCATCGAGGCACTGCTGTTGAAGACGCAGCTGCGCTGGGTAGGGCATATTTCCAGGATGGAAAACCACCGCCTTCCCAAGATTGCCCTGTATGGCGAACTTTCCACTGGCCATCGAAATAGAGGAGCACCAAAGAAGAGGTACAAGGACTCCTTGAAGAAATCCCTTGGTACCTGTCGCATCAACCATCACCAGTGGTCTGACCTAGCCTCAGATCGCAAAGCATGGAGGCACACCATCCACCAGGCTGTCTCTTCCTTTGAGAACGCACACATAGCTGGTCTTGAGGACAAAAGGAGATTGAGGAAGAATCGCACTGCTACAGCACCAACCCCAAATCAGACTTTTCCCTGCAGCCACTGTGGCCGGACCTGCCTGTCCCGCATTGGTCTTGTCAGCCACCAGCGAGCCTGCAGCAGACGTGGACTACTGCACCTTTCTTAAATCTTCCTTCGCGAAGTCAAGCCGAGAGAGAGAGACTGCATAAATTAGTGTGCTCTAGGAACCCTAGTCTAGGGTCGTCCTTCCTGAGCTAAGACGAAAAGGTGTGAGCTGGAGGCTAAAAATCTGTGAGCTAGCTCACACTATCTCAGCGTAGAGAGAACACTGCTGATGCTTATTCTATGTGGCTCTCACATTAAGCAAGTTTGGCCACCCCTGGTCTAGCATCTCTGCTCAGCCTTGGGCTCTCTCTAGCCCAGAAATGGGTCTCAGGAAGTGCCCCGCCCTGATTCTCTGGATGGGCATAGAGCTAAGACCTCTGCACCTGAAATCCCAAGAAGTTTTCAGCCACTGGCAGACGTTGACAGGCACTGTTAAAGGGCTGGGTTGCAACAGCAGTCAGCAAACATCAGGAATAACCAGGGGTTTGTTGGGTAGCAAAAGCTGAGCTGGGACTCATTTGCATATTAGGCCACACACACCCTGACACCACCATTGTTTCATGCAGATCTTTTTGCGCAGCAGGAACTCGTTTGCATATTAGGCCACACCCTCTGGTGCCATGCCAGCCAGAACTGTGTTCCTGCTAAAACAAACAAAAAAAAGCCCTGGGAATAACTCCCGTCATCCCCAGAGTTCCTGACAAAGGATGCTTCGGCTCTCGGATCCTGAAAAGCTTGCTGGTTTCAAAGGTTGAGCACTTCAGTCATTCCCCCGTCCCTTCATGGCACCAGTCCAGAACAAAACCCAAACCCAGACGGGGATGCCCCATTTGGCTTGGGAGATCCGAGTTTTGGGATCAACTCTTGAGGCCAAATGGCAACATTGGAAGGCTTGCTCCCAGGTCCTGCAGAGCGACCCCAGCAGATGAGACTCAGCAGATTTGGGGGTTAACATAAGGAAGGGCTTGGTTCTCTGGCCTCCCCCCTCGGGATCTGCAACAGGAGAGGTTTGCGGGGGAGGGAGGGTGAGAGGGAAGAAATACCTTGGCGCGCCCGGGGCGCTTGCCCCTTTGCCTCTTCTGCCTGGGGAGGACTCCTCGTTTCCCACCAGAAGCCACTCCAACCTCAGAGGCTGCAGGGAACGTCTTTCGGGGGGGGGGGCGGTCAAAGAAGCCTGCAGTCCACCCCTGGCGTGATTCTCACCCAAGCCCAGCTGCTGGGTCTCCTCTCCTCCTGTCCTCTGCACCAAAACACAGCATGTGTCTTTCATGTACTTTTGAAGGCGGAGGAGGAGAACGCGAAGGGGGAGAAGGAAAAAAAACCACACACACACACAACCCCAAACAAGCCACACCAGAATCTCAGGCTGAGACGTCTGCCAGGGCTTTCCCTCCTTGTAAATCAACAGCTGGGAGAAAGGGCGTAACCCGGTGACCGAGTCAAGCTGGCTCTCAGGAGCCCGAACGCCTGGCAGGGAAGGGAAGGAGAGGCGGAGTGGAGGCATGGAACTCAGCACTGGGAGTTCCACTGGAAAAATCACAGCAATGCAATGGAAGAGAAGCTTTGCAAAGCGCTCTACCGGCTCCATAGGAAGGAAGGACCCAGGAGAAAGGGGAAGGGGCTGTGGAAAGCAGCTCAGGGTGCAAAAGGGAGAAGGGTTCAGAGGAAGCAAAGAAGGCGGCGGCGGCAGCGAGAAAAATCAATTTGAGCACCTGCGGGGGTTATGGCTGCCGGAGCAGAGGGGCTGCTGCTGCCGCCGCGCTGGTGGAGTGGGTGGAAGGGAAAGGGAGGAAGCAAAGAAGGCTGCGCCTGTGGCGAGAAAAATCAATTTGAGCACCTGTGGGGGTTAAATTGCCAGAGTGGTGGGGCTGCTGCTGGTGCCGCGCTGGTGGAGTGGAAGGGAAAGGACGGAGGAAGCAAAGAAGGCAGCGGTGGTGGCAGCGAGAAAAAAAATGTGAGCACCTGCGGGTTAAGGAGGCAAAGAAAAAGGGGGAAGGAGCCACCCCAGCAATGTCTGGCAGCGACTGAGAGAGGAAGCGAAGGGAAGCAGGCGCCCGGCCAACAACCGGTTCTGAGAACTGATAGTACATTAGGTACCGGCTCTACAGAACCGGTGCGAACCGGCTGAATCCCACCTCTGCTTCTCTCCATTTCCCCTCTTCCTAGATACAATGAAAATATAGTATTGGTGACACTAACACCCAGTGCACTCAGGAAATTGTCATTCCCATAAGCCCATCAATCTGTTGCCTCATATAGAAAAAAACAGTGTTTACTTGCACCCACTTTCTGTGTTTGTAGGCACTATGCTCATACTGGCGTTTGCATGTAGGCTGGGGAAGGGGCTAGTGCATTTACAGGCTAATTGGCCTGTAATTTCCTAGAGTCCCTCTAGACTTCACACGGCCATACTTTAATGCCATGCTCTCATTTTCTCTTTCACCAATATTTCCCAAGAATTTACCCAACTTCCTTTGGGACAAGTCATTTTGAATCAGAGACTCTCCCCCCAGCCTTTCCCTAGAAGTTAGTTTAGTAGTCCTCTTCAAGGCTTTTTTTGTAGAAAAAGCCCCGCAGGAACTCATTTGCATATTAGGCCACACCCCTGACACCAAGTTAGCCAGAACTGTATTCCTGTGTGTTCCTGCTCAAAAAAAGTCCTGGTCCTCTCCCATCTTTCTATATCAAGTGCCATTGACTTGCTTCCCTTTCAGTTCAAGTGAAGCTCCCCTGGAGAGCCAGTTTGGTGTAGTGATTAAGTATGCGGACTCTTATCTGGGAGAACCGGGTTTGATTCCCCACTCCTCCACTTACACCTGCTGGAATGGCCTTGGGTTTGCCATAGCTCTGGCAGAGGTTGTCCTTGAAAGGGCAGCTGCCATGAGAGCCCTCTCCAGCCCCACCCACCTCACAGGGTGTCTGTTGTGGGGGAGGAAGGTAAAGGAGATTGTGAGCCACTCTGAGACTCTTCGGAGTGGAGGGCGGGGTATAAATCCAATATCTTCTTCTTCTTCTTCTGTCTTGTACAGATTTGGCTTGTCCCAGCAAGTTCCATAGTTCATAACAAATCTAATGCCTTCCACCACTTTCTTATCCATGCATTGTGACCCCTAATCCGCGCCTGCCTAGTAGGCCCTGTGCATGAAACTAGTAGCAATTTTGAGAATGCCACTTTGGAGGTCCTGGCCTTTAGCCTTCTTCCTAGTAATTTGGTTTTTCTTCTGGGACCACACAACTACATTTCCCAATGTCATTGCTGCCAACATGCACTATGACCCCTGTCTGACTCCTTCCCTCATTAACTATCAGCCTATCTAGACAGCACCTAGCAAGTAAGTCACCATGTGGTCAAAACTCCCATCACAGATTATACATTCCTAATGATAAAATCTCCCACTACCAAATGTTCATCCTCACAACTCCAGAGGTATAGCTTCAGAAAAAGAGGATATTGTTTCATTGTACAAGGGAAAAGTCCCTTCTAAGAGATTATTTTTGCTCTTCTCAACCTGATGACCCCAAAACTTGAGACCCTCACTTTCCATGATAGCAGAGAAGTGGTAAGCATAGGAGTGGGACACTGCTAGCAGGTCTCTCAAGGATATCATACACATACTTTCTGTTTCTCTCAGCTTCTCCAGGTTGGCATTGCTAGCCTCAAGGGAATGAATCTGTTCCCTGAGAGCCAAAATCTTTATGCTGTGAGCATACACCCACAATGTCTGCTCCATGGGCAGATAGCCGTACATGTGACACACTTTGCAGAACACTGGATAGCTCCCATCCTCTTGCTGTGATTCTGACTTCATAGCTGCCTCATTTCTTTAAAGGTGTTAGAAATACAAAAGGGTCCTTACTTGAAATGAAGAAGAAGAAGAGGGGGAGGAGGAGAGGGAAGGAAGAAGAGTTGGATTTATATCCCCCATAAAGAATTTCAAAGTGGTTTACAATCTCCTTCCCTTCCTCTCTCCACAGCAGGCACGTCATGAAATAGGTGTGGCTGAGACAGTTCTGAAAGAACTGTGGCCCAAGGCTACTCAGCAGATTTACTGTAGAGGAGTGCAGAATAAATCTGGATGCTCCAGATTAGCATTCACTGTCTGAACTACTACACCATGCTGGCTACAGAGTCAAACTTTCTAGTCCAGTAGTGAACTGAACTCACATTGAAGATTTATTAGTCTCTTGTTGTTCAAGGCATCTTCTTATTTAAAGAATTGCTTCTGTGGCAGTCTTTTGCTCCCACTTGCCTGCTAAACTCCCTAATTTCATTTTTTGATACTACATTGGGACCATTATCAGGAAAGTTAGGTTCCTTGTTACAAATATTATTAGTCTTCCTTTCCTTTTCCATCAATACCAGGTTGCTCTTGAAAGAATAAACAGAGTTGAAGAATCAGGTTAATGATATAGAAGCCATTCTATGTGTTACAAAACATTGTAATGAAAGCATTCGAATTTGGCAGCTAGATTTCCTGAATATATTTATCTCATATGCATTTATCTCAATTCATTTTCTTTATCAGCTGGACATCTTGATCCATTAGCTATTGGGTTAGAGTCAAAGAACCACAAGCAAAATTCCATTCATGGAAAACATCTTTTTAAATTTCCTGGCTTGCTGCTGATGCTGTGGAAAACATACTTCTGAAGCATACAATGTGGTACCTTTTTGAGGGGAAAGCCTGCAGAAAATTAGGAACCCACCCCCTGCATGATCCAATTCAATATTTGCTGGCAAACACCATGAAGACCAATAGAACTTCCTTCCACTCAAGCACACTTAGGATTACAGCATAACACTTATAAAATGTCAGTTTTGAAAAATGAACAGGAACTTTCAGTGTTATAAACTGCTAAGTATATGTTGATGAATTGAGAAATTACCAGCTTTTTTGTCAGAGTGTGCTCACTATATTTTATCTGACAACAGCTGAAGCAATGAAAGCAATATTGCTAGTGCAGATTTTATTTCCAGGAGCTGGATGTCTTGTTAAATTCCTCCCATATAAAACCATCTGTTTAAAAATATGTAAAATAAGGGCTGTCAAGGAACATTAAACGAACCATGTTAGAAATACCCTAATGGTTAGTGCATCAGTTAGATGTGAGCAGTCATAGGAAATGGATGCCTGAATAAAACAAGGAAAAAATAATGTAATTTGGAGTTTGCTTTGTTTAATTCCTCCATTATTTCCTATGTTGTATATAGAACATTATTACCAATTACTTTCATTTTAGTTCAAATGTAAGAAATGGTAGCTGGACAGATTATTCCTTAAACACAAATATTGTGGTATTCAACAGTCCTGTCCAAAAAAACTATTTTCTACTTCAGTGAAATACCGGTACTTCCCATGAAGTTTCCGTACCAGTGCTTTCCACACTACAGGACAGGCAATCATGAAGTGTAGTCCAGGAATATAAGTACATAAATTGGATTAAGCTCATTTTAAAGAACCAGTTCCTCCACTATGAAAAGGAGAATCCTGTTCTGGTGGTCTTCTAAAGTTAAACTGCCTCTCATGCATCAGAATCCACTTGCGGAAAGAGAACTGGATGAATTGCATTTCAATGCATATTCAGAGGATGATCTACCACTACTCCTAATACCAACAGAGGAAGAAAATCTGATGAAGTTCTGCAGATGGCACTGATGACGTACAAAGATGTCAGAGAGTACTTATGATAAAGTGGCTAAGTTGGAACCACTTTAAGAGAGGAAAATGACCCATTCAATCCTGTCCATCTCTGATGAAGACAGAGAGATGGATTTCATATCCCTTAAGTAAGTACAGTAGGAAAGTTAAAGAAAGTGATCCCCAGTGAAAGAGGCTGAGACTTACCAACATAATTTTACCAAGGGAAGAAGAAGACTGGACAGGACTTTGGAATAGTTTCAGACTGGTTCTCTTGAAATGCCAAAAAGCTATGGGGAGCAGTGAAAACTTCACATTCCTTGAAATGGCATCTTTTATTATAAAGTTAGAAACCAGCTACTGTTTACCTCAGCATTAATGAAAACCACAAGATTAAATATTTGTTTATCTGGGTGGGATGGGGGAAAGCTGTTTGATTGTAATGGTTAAGAGACAACAAACTGCCTCCAGAAAGTGCATCTTCTTCTTTTGCCCTGCAGTCTCTTTCAGCCCTCCAGAAAAAAAATATATTTCTGTGGTTGTTCCTGTAAAAGTCAAAAATACCTCTTCATTCTCTTCTGTTAGTAGAACTATGCTGACAGAAAAGGAAGGAAGGGGAAGTTGTTGGGGTTTAGATATACGATTAGCAGAGTAATGTGGAGAGAACCACGAATAACAGCCAGGCACACGGTTTAGCTTAAGAATAAAAGTAGTTTACTTTACTAATGAGGAAAAGATTGACTGGGATTTCTAGAAAACAAAGAAGGATTCAATATCCTTTCTAGCTTCTAGTCTACATCTCGACTCTCTCGAGTCTTAACTTCAACTGCCATGGAGATCGAATGGCTTAACACAAAGGGCAATAAAACTGACCAAATGTTTTCCCCTAGACCACCACCCAAATATATGGATTAGCCTATTAGGGCACTCCTTCAATGGTCACTATGCATATTGACACCTAGCCTTGGCGGGAAGTACGTGCAAACATTCTCATTGGCTCTACCTACTCACTGGCTAAACATCAGCATGCATATACACACACTTAATTAACTCAATGCAACAGGAAGTGAAATTGCATCAAAAACCCAACAGAAGTATCACCCCTTCCACTCTATCACTGCAGCTCCCTGTTCCACAATTATTCACCTTTGTAAGTTCCCCAACCCCAATAATAATCTTTATAGGTTCAATGGAGGAAAAAGACTTTGGTTAAATTGTGCTGGTCAGTCATTGGATGCGAATTATTTGGGCCTATTTACATGATAAACTTTAATTGATTTTATCCCAGTTTAGCTATTATAGCTTGACCCCCCAAAAAACCCAAAACAAAACAAAACAGCTGGAACTCTATTTGGTGAAAATTCTAAGGGTCATTTCTTGACATTTCATCATGTAAAGTAATGAATGCTAAGCCAATGTCTATCTGTAAGACCTTCAGTTTTTATTTCCCACCTAGGGTTGCCAAGTCCAATTCAAGAAATACCTGGGGACTTTGGGGGTGGAGCCAGGAGACTATGGGAGTGGAACCAGTAGCAAGGGTGTGACAGGCATAATTGAACTCCAAAAGGAGTTCTGACCATCACATTTGAAGGGACCGCACACCTTTTAAATGCCTTCCTTCCATAGGAAATAATGAAGGATAGGGGCACCTACTTTTGGAGCTCATAGAATTGGACCCCCTGGTACATTCTTTTTGAAACTTGGGAGGTATTTTAGGGAGAGGTACTGGATGCTATATTGAAAATGTGGTGTTTCTACCTCAAAAAACAGGCCCCCAGAGCCCCATATACCCACAGATCAATTCTCCATATTTTTATGGGAATAAGTCTCCTTAGGGAATAATGGAGTTCCCAGCAGACATTTCCCTCCCCTCCCCCCACTTTCTGATGAACCTAAAGTGGTGGGGAGGGTCTTCAAACCAGGGGATCCCCTGCCCCCACCTGGGGATTGGCAACCCTATATCCCACCTGTAAATGGAAACAATAATGGGGGAAAACTCATGACAGTAGCTGCATGTTAGACTGCAGCTTTCAGTATGTGATTAGCTATATTTTAATGAATGAATAGTATATGAAAAAATCATTATAAGGTATAGCGTTACCTTCTTTATCTAAAGTAATTTAGGTCTTGTTGAGCCTGTTTTAATGGCACTGTTTTGTTCCATGTCACTCCATAATCATAACCATTTGAAATAGAGACCAGATGGAAATGGAGAATGAAAGTGGACCATTGATACTGGTAATTTCATTAAAGAATATAAGAAAATAAAAGAGAATGATGCAAGTCACTTTCAGTCCCTGCTAAGGAGACCAACAAGGAATAAACAGAGAAATTAATAAACAATGGTGTCAGGCAAAGAACCCCTGGCTCCCCGCACCTCAAGGATTAATGTGAATGGTAGCAGGCTTGTTCCATCCTGCAGGTGTTACTAATTGATCTCTTGGCCTACATAGCCCTTCCTGTCTTCAAGGCCACAGCTGAAAAGTGGTAATTAGCTTCTCATGAGAACCTACCCACAAGATGTGTGGAAGGAGGTCAGGAGTAAGGGTGTGCATTCGATTCGGCTGAACCGAATCAACCGCTGAATCACCCCTGTATACGGAATCACATATAGCCGAATCCAATTGGGGCCCATTATGTGGGAGCCGAGTATGGCTGCCCGTATACTTCCGTATAGATATTCGGAAGTATATGGAATTCAATGCAAAAGGCGGGAAAGGGACTTCTGCAGCCTCAGGGGAGCTGCTTGCCTCCTTACCCGCCTTTGATAGCCTTTTCCCGCCTCTCCCATAGCCTCCCTGGGATCAGGGAGGGGGGAGGGGGAAGAGGAGTCCCAGCAGCCAATCCAAAGCATGCATTTGCAAAATGCATTCCAATGCATGCTTTGCAGGGCTGTTGTGTAGCTGATCCCCCAGCCATCAGCAACATTGTTGTTCTTTTGATCTTTTGTTTACTTGGGTATCCAAGTAAGCACTGTTGTCTGGCCAATCACAGAGCAGTGCTATTTTTTGAAACTGCTCTCTGTAGGGCCAGAGAACCTTTTTAAGGAGTCTGCCTGGCTGCACTCCTCCATTGCTGCTGTGTTGGTGTGTGAGAGAGATTGTGCTGTGCTGGCCCTTGGCCTCAGCTGCTTCTGCTCTCTCTCAACCTTACCAGACTTGCCTGGAGTGGAGAAGATGTCTAAGGTAAGACAGTAAGGCAGCCGACTCAATGCATCCGCATGGCCCATAGCCTTTCCTGGCTGGTATTGAAGGTCATATTGGTACCCTGCTAAGAAAATGGACCACCTTAAAACCCGAGATGACAGCATCTGTGGTGTCTGGCAGTTGGGGGCAAACAGACCTAGGAGTGGTTTATGGTCTGTGAGAATGGTGAAGGGTCGGCTGTACAAATAATCATGACATTTCTTAACACCAGCAACAATGGCCAACCCTTCCTTATCTATTTGCATGTAGTTGCGCTCTGGTTTTTGCAATGTTTCTCAGTTCTCAGTTTACAGAACTGAGAAACCTGTGGGGGAACACTTTAACCATCCAAAGCATTCAATGGGGGACCTCAAAGTAGCTGTTTTACTGCAAAGGAACTTCAAGAACAGAATGGAGAGAGAAACGGCTGAATTACAAATTATTATGAAACTTGGAACAAACACCTCCCCATGACTGAACAGGGATATTTGTTTTTTATCTCATTACAGATGCTAAACCCACTCTCGGAACTTCAAAACAGAATGGAGAGGGAATCTCTGAATTACAAACTATTATGAAACTTGGAACAAACACCTCCCCAGGACTGAACAGAGATGTTGTTTTGTTTCTTTATCTCATTACATATGCTAAACCCACCTTCACTAAGTATGGCGATATATCCACAGTATTCCAATGTATTTCTTTTTTAGGATAGTGTATCAGAATAATGCTTTTGTATTGACATACTCAAACAAGGGATATTGGCTGTTTATCTTATTACATATACTAAACCCATCTTCCACTATATTTTAATGTATTTTTTTCCTAATGGCATAGTAGAATGATGTATAATTTATATTACATGTTAAAAGGTAAATTAGTTGGACATGATAAACTTCTGGGAAAGAAATGCCTTCATTTTGACCCAGGCTTATTAGAAATAGAATAATTAACAGGCATTCTCACATTCTGACATGTTACTGTTTTATGGTTTCCCATGCTAATGCAACCCAGATCAAAGGTTTTCTGAATTTGTTAATTTTACTATTCTGCTATTGGATTTTAACTTTGTACCAGTTTGCATTCCAAACCCCACCAGCTATATGTGGCTCTGCTTACAGTACCTCATTCCTCGTCTGAAGAAGTGTGCATGCACACGAAAGCTTATGTTCTGAATAAAACTAAGTTGGTCTTAAAGGTGCAATCGATTCCTATTTTGTTCTACTACTTCAGACCAATACGGCTGCCTACTTGGATCTATCAATATACCATGGTTTGCAGGCGAGGAAAATCTATGGACAGATCAATGCTATACTGTACTTGCAGGCAGTGTGGGATTGCCCATAACATTTGCATGTGTTCTAGTAGCTAGAATGACAGTTTGGGGAGCTGGGCTACAATTAGGCTGGCTGGCAACCGGTAGGAATCTGGGAGGTGGAAACATGGGGGGGGGGTGCTATTGGGCAATGACATTATGCTGCTTTCTGGAAAAATCTGGACATGAAGTTACATTGCTCCAGGAGTCACTGGAAACGCCATGGTAAAAGTAGACCAAAGTAATGTCACTGCTAGTTTAACCTGGAATTCACATATTGCTGTTATCTAATGTTCATTTTTTTTCTCCTGCCAGTTGCAAGTTGATGGACATTCCTAGCAGCAACCCATGGGGTTTTATATTTATTTATCCTTGGATTACGACATGCCGTCCCCTCCAGCAGGCTCAGTAAGACACTGATATGGGAACTATATCATTTTCTCTTATAAAAAATGAATCCTGATCATACAAAAACTGCAAGCACACCACACATGTAACAGGTTTGCTTGAAAGACTTTCTATAATTTGGTGTTAGAATTATTCCTTATCCATTCGTTAATGTACATAGGTCAGTGGAGCAGTACATTTCTGAAGCAGTGACCTCTGCAGGACCTTGACTGCTTATATTATCAATAGTTTAACAATGGTTACTTGTAACAAAGCTATGGTTTTCCACCATCACTGCATTTGCACAGTGTAGGCCTGCAGAACTCTCCCAGATGGTCAGAGATTTATTGGGTTCTGGCCAATTGAAGGAGGTGGATTGCTCTGCAGCCTGGGTTATAATTTTGCTAAGCATTTTGCAGATAAAATCTCTCAAACCTGTCCTGACTTGGACATTACAAGAGCAGAATGTAATGCAACAAGATCAGATGATCCAAGTGTGCTGATTTGTTCAGTTGTGTGGGGTATCTTTCAGCTTGTGCAGACACACAATGTGTACAGGATTCTTAGAACTGTGAGACCTACTGCCTGTTTATACAACTCTTGCACCTTCTGGCAGTTTAAATCTGCTGGAGGAGGGGGCTGGAGGACTGGGTCTGGGTTATAGTAAATGTCTCCCTGAGAGGGAGGTAAATGCCTCCTCTCCTGCCTTGAATTGGGCATCCAACATCTACTTTGGATCAAGGAGAACTGAATAACTACTATCCAGTCTCATATGTACTATTATTGAACTACATGATTAAATGTGTGGTGGTTGGCCAACTTCATAGATTCCTGAATGAAGTGGATTAGGGATGAGTTTGGATATAACCAAGCTCAATATATATCTTGGGGGGGGGGGGGAGGGGACAAAACTTTATTGGTATTTTTCAAATATATTCTGGTCTCCAGGTGGAATTCATGAATTTTCAAGATACCAGTAAATGGGTCCTGAAAAATTCCAGATTCTTTGGTATTATATTTGCTGGGGTGTTTTTCTCTCCTCCCCCCCCCCCCCCCGAGTGTCTGTGTTGTTCCAGACTTGGTATCAGCCTGTCAGGTTGATTTCACTCAGATTATGTCCTTTTAAATTGTTTTTGTTGACTTTGTGAAGTTGTGTTTTTTGCTTAAATTCCTTGGTGTTGTTTTTTGTGTTGGATTATTTGGTTCTACATTGCTTAGAATATTGGATTATATATTGGATGGATTCTCTAATGTCATGTTTGCTAGGTTTGCAACAGTATTCCTATTGGTTTGTCTTGGGTAATTCTTGGGTTTTACATTGGGATGGATTCTGAGGTTTTGCATTAAAAAGAAAACATTTTCCCCAATAGGAATCAATGGAGAAGGCTCGGGGCACCTTATTCAGGGGCCCACAGAGTTCGACCAAGTCACTTGAAATTGGGGAGTTATTTAAAGAACAGGCACCAGCAGCTGTGATATAATTTTGGTTTCAGTAGTTTTATAAATAGCTCCTCCAGCTCCCTGGGGAAAATATCCATGTGGAATAATAGAGGCAAAAAATACTGGAAACACAACCTGATCTGAATACTAAATCAGTAACTGGAACCTGAGAAACCAGAAATACTAATATTTTTTGGCTCCCTGATATCTAGAGCTGAAACATGCCATTGACCATGGAGGTCCCTTCCAACTCTATGATTCTATGTTCTTTAGCTATACATCCTTAACGTGGATTGTTCAGATTCATTCCAACCTGTTTTCAAACTTGGCCTTGGTCACCCTGGTAGATTACATGTGGTCCATATGTCTTCCATATGTTGGTAAGGTGGTGAGTCATAAGATCATAGTCGACCATGTCAAACACTGCTGTCTGGAGCTGTTCAGGATCTTGCACATCCTATTGTCCACTTTAAGATTACAGTAGTTGTATGAAATTTCTCATGTGCAGTCAGGATGTGAACTGCTCTGTTCAGTAGGTGGATACAATTAGAGGGAACATTGGTGATGATCCCAAAAAAGGCCTTCTCCACCATGGCACCAAAAATTTGGAACTCCTTCACCATTGAGATTAATCTTTCTCCCTCTACTGGTGTCTTTCACTGGCAGGTAATGGTCTTTCTGTTTCATCTGGCATACTCATAATAAGGTATTGGTCCTCCTTTTAATGCTGTGTTTGTGTTTTTAATTGAATTTTATAATTTTCTGTATTTTTAATTGTTTAAATTTTTATGTGTTTTAATTGAATTTCACCATAGGAGCCCTGAGGTGCAGAGTGGTAAAGCTGCCATACTGCAGTCCAAGCTCTCTGCTCACAACCTGAGTTTGATCCTGGCAGAAGCTGGGTTCAGGCAGCTGGCTCAAGGTTGACTCAGCCTTCCATCCTTTCGAGGTCGGTAAAATGAGCACCCAGCTTGCTGGGGGGAAAGTGTAGATGAATGGGGAAGGCAATGGCAACCACCCTGTAAAAAGTCTGCCATGAAAACGTTGTGATGCAACATCACCCCAGAGTCGGAAACGACTGGTGTTTGCAAAGGGGACTACCTTTACCTTTTAAATTGAGTTTTATAACTTCTGTATTTTTAATTGTGTAAATGTTTCAGTGTTTGTATGTTCGCTGCCTTTTGGACCCTGATTAGGTGGAAAGGCAGCATAAAAATGTTTAAAATAATGAATAAAAATAATACTCCCACACAGATATGAAAACATGCCCCTGCTGAAGCAGTAGCAGTATATAGCAGGGGAAGGTGGAAAGTTGGTAAATACATACACTGTACTCATTGCTGTGTCAGTCCTATCCCATCTCTCCCCCACACTTTCAGCCACATTGGTAGACCTGCCAGTACAAAACAATCATGCTGAGCACCTTTCAAACTAGCAACCTCTTTTCCCAGCTGAACTGCAGCATAAAGCTCAGCAGTGAAAGGGTGGGGGGCCCTGTTAAAATGCTAAAAGGGGAACATAATTTGGCTATAACATATCACAACTGGATTGATAACTATTACTTGGTTCCCCTGGGAGATTTCAGCACATATATGGGAAAGAATATTTTTGATAATTTCCCTGCCTGCTGCAAGCCTTGGACTCCCCTTCTCATGGTGTGGAATTTTTTTCTGTGACCCCAGAAGGTAGGACCAGAACCAATGGGTTGAAATTAAATCAAAAGAATTTCCAGCTCAACATTAGGAAGAACTTCCTGACAGTTTGAGTGGTTCCTCAGTGGCACAGATTTCCTCAGGAGGTGGTTGTCTCTCCATCCTTGGATGTTTTTAAACAGAGGCTAGATGGCCATCTGACAGCAATGAAGATCCTGTGAATTTAGGGGTAGGTGTTTGTGAGTTTCCTGCAGGGGTGGGACTAGATGACCCTGGAGGTCCCTTCCAATTCTATGATTCTATGTTACTCCTGGGGATCCACTGTGTCCCAGGAACATCATTTCAGAAGACATTGTGGGATGCAGGAAGAGAGGGTAGGAAGGAAATTCCCACTCTGCTGACATAGATCCTTTCCATATGCAGAAACACTCCAGTGGATCCAAGTCAATACACTTCATTAGAGCAAAATGACATCTAGTTATTTAATGAAATTGCTCATGCACTGTCAATATTACCCCTTTGTTTAAACTGAAGATTCATTCCACCACCAGAGTTTTAAGCAAAGTGAGAGGTAGGACAATGTTAAAGTTTCTTTCCATGCCTTGGATGCACCATACTGTACATAAGATATAACGTATACATCCATAATGCAATAATGTAAACAATGAAAAAAAAAGCTGTGCGCAATCTTTGCATTAACTTCAGAAGGGTCTTGACATTAGACAATGATTTCTTGTGGGTTAAGGGGATTACCGGGGAAGGGGAAGGTGGGGAAACATGCTCTTCTATAGGGAAAGATTTGTAGGGTGCAATCCGGTGTGGTAAATTTATTAAATGAAGGATTTAAAAAAAAAAAAAAAAAAACACAACAGTGCATTTCCCCCTGCTTTCTAGACCAGAGGTCCCCAACCTTTTTGGCACCAGGGACCGGTTTTGTGGAAGACAGTTTTTCCATGGACCAGGGGTGGGAGGTGATGGTTTCAGGATTATACAATTCTGCACTTTATTTTGGTGTACTTAAGTGTGCAGACTTTTATCTGGGAGAACCATGTTTGATTCCCCACTTCTCCACTTGCAGCTGCTGGAATGGCCTTGGGTCAGCCATAGCGCTCGCAAAGGCATCCTTGAAAGGACAGCTGCTGTGAGACCTCTTTCAGCCCCACGTACCTCACAGTGGCAAGAAAGATATTGTGGGCGAGAAAGATAAAGGAGATTGTGAGCCACTCTGAGATTCTGAGTGGAGGGCAGGATATCTTCTTATTGTCATCTTCTTATTATTACTACTACATTGTAATATATAATGAAATAATTATACAACTCACGGCCCAGTTGCTAACAGGCCATGGACCGGCATTGGTCCATGGACCAGGGGTTGGGGACCCCTATTCTAGACTATAAGGACAAAATGCTGTAACAGCTTAAGAATTCCAATGTGACCATAAAAGAACAGGGAACTGCGTTTTCTTCAGTGATGGCTGCTAGTTTTACATTGCTAACAAAAGTCAAAAGGAAATTTTTTCCCTCAGTTTTGTTTGCATTTATTAAATTCTCCAACCTTCAAATAGTTAGTGTGAGGAATTATTATATTGATTTTACATACCATAATAATCTTAGTTTATCTGCTGATCAAATTATTTATTGTAGTTTTTTTTTTACAGAGAAATCATTCTACCTTGAACTAACTGCATCTTTTTACATTGAACAATAACATATCTAAGCAAATGCATCTGTTTTAATTGGGCATTAGCAAATGTATTCATAATAAACGTATAATTAGCTCTCTCTGTTTCCGAACTTCAACAATATAAAGCAAAGTGTCTCCTAAGCTGTATTCTATTCCTTGCCTTTGTGGTTTATGAAGTGAAATTATTGGTCATGTTTCTCTTGTCCCATATAACTCAAGTCTATGAATTCTGCATCCTATAGGGGATTGCTCTATAAAGCACTCTGTTGAGGGCAACCAAATCAATAAATAAAATGTATGGGTTTTGAGCTAACAGAGGAACATTTCCATCTTTGTTTTATATGTTCTGTCTCTTGGTTTCTCAATTGCTGTGGAAAAATGCCATGAACATCATCTATAGATGGCACCAGGCCACACAGAAGTATTATAAATCACCAGAAGAGAGACTACGGGTTGCTTACAATAATCTGCTTTCTGGTCACTTTCAATGATAGATATGAGAATGGCTGATATCAGAATGGTTCACTCAAAGCATTCTTAATATAAGAGCTTATTATAATATAAAATTACAGAAACATGTACTGGGTATTGCACACTATAGAATTATAAACAGCCAAGCTAAGTTTCAAAATACTTGACAGGCACAAACTCAGTCTAATATGAGTGCATTATTTGTGTGCCAAGATGAGAAGAGACAGTGACAGAGATCCATAATGCAATAATATAAGTGGTTAATTTCCTCAATTAGTGATTGAGACTGCCCATTATCAGACTGTGTATCAGGCAAAAATAATTTTTTAAAAAAAATCATAAATGTGTTTAGGATATCTGAGTCTTTCCCTAAAGATAGATTTCCAACTGCATTTCTGTGTAAACTTGTGGATTAATTTATTTCTCTGTGTGATAGGCCACTGATTCATAATTACTTGTCATGACTATTAGGAGTGTGCATCTAGACATACCAGAGTTGAAATTGTAACTGAATTTAGCTATTTTGGCTAGGCCAAGGTATACCCGATTAAAAACAAACACTCACAGAATTCCAGGAATATATATTTTTTAAATCCCCATAATTTTAGAAATCTTTTCAGGTGTTAGAGAATGGGTCTTTTCCCCTCAAAAGTCCTTTAAAAAAAAGAAGCAAAAATTCTATTACTTGTACAGGAATAATAGGTTCCAGAATTTTAGATCTTTTTTTTTCCTTTATGGAGGGTGCTGACAAATGATTTGCTATATACTACATCTCCCCAATATTTTTTTTAAAAAAAAAACATAGTAAAAGGATTTTCTTTTGTTTCAGCTTTTTTGTCCCCCCCCCCCCCCCCCAAGCTGCAAGCATTTGATGGAAACAAAGACATGTCCAAACTTTACTGGTTTGGCTATGGTGAAACAAGTCTTCCCTTCCACTAAACTTGGAGAGGTCTTTGCATATGCATGTCTGTCAGTATTTTTCCATTTCATCTTGGTACTTGCTAGCATAATACCACTAAAATATGCATTGTAAAAGCTGCAGATTTGCAATAGATGCTGTCCGCTGATACCCAAAAAGATATTATTTGGTGAGGAATTCTGACTTTCAGGCTAGATTTAGATTGCCCAAAAACAGTTTAAGCTCCCTTAGTTTTTAAAATTCAGTTTTGTTCTTGCCAAGTAATCACAAAATGAAGCTGAAGAGTTAATGACTCAAAAGGCTTATTGCTTGCTACAGTGTATGATATAAAACTGGAGCTGAGCTGAAAAGATCTATTTTGGTTCACTTTGAAGAAATCAGATAAGCATAGGTCTACTCAGCTTTGCTGAACTCAAGGCTCAGCTTTTTCCCTGAGCTCCACCCTGTGCTCAGCAAGAGAATTACTTACTTGGAAACATCTCTGTCTTACATGCCCTGCAGAAAAGCAGCAAGTCCCACAGGGCACAAATGTTGTTTGGCAAAGAGTTCCACCAAATACGGGCCAGGGCAGACAAAGCCTTTGCCCTAGCAGAGAACAGCTAGATGTCTCTTGGGCTGTGGCCCATCAATAATTGACTGTAAGCAGTCCTGAATTTAGAAAGGCAAGATATTCATTTATACACAGATAAATAGTTTATTTCAATAAAAGCAAAATAGCAGCCAGAAGATGGAACTGTCTTGTTTTGTGAACTAGAGCCAGCAGGTAATATTTCTTTCCCACAAACTGAGCCTATTTCAGCACAACTATATGCCTGTTTTGACTTTTTGCTAACTTTCTTGAAAACAATTCAAATAGGTGACATTTAACTGCATGATGATATTAGGAAAAGAAAATTTAGCAAGCCTTCATGAACACCTAAAAGAAATGGTTATAGTTTAGAGCTTGGTGAGTGTTATAGCTTGTAAGTCTGGTAAGTCATTTAAAAAAAAATCCTTCATTTTAGCCATTTGTATTCAGCATCTCTCTCTCTTCCTTAATATCAGCATGAGAGTTAATGGTCCATCAGATGTCTTTCGAGTGTGGGAAGTGCTGATGCTGCGTTGACTGAAGGGACATGAATAGGTGGATGACTCCACATTTAATAAAGATGAACCTTCATGCTCGGTCAGATTTTATAAGCCTATTATTTGAAAATTATTCAAATTACCATTCACCTTTTGTGATCTGCTTTTTCCTCCAAATGACCAGCTGTGAATTATTATTATTATTGTTATTGTTTAGTGAAACTATACTTGATATTTTCTCTGTTAGCAGAAACAGAGATGCTATAAATTGGTTTTCTGTATCTTGCTGTGTGGCAGCTGTCTGTCATGTCAAAAACATTTTAATTAGTTGAAGGTAGGCAAGGCATGGATGAAGAAAAGGCTCTTTTAGACATATCAAAGGCTTCTGGAATACTGATACAGATTGTGAAAACGTCTCTAAAATAGAAATTGTTCTGTATGATAGGTAGAAGATTTCATTATACATCAGGAAAACTATCATACATAATGCAAATAAATAACTTATAAAATAAAAAGTGTTTTTTTTTAAAAAAAAACATCAATAGATTAAAAGGTAAAGGTAGTCCCCTGTGCAAGTATGTTATTAATATAACAGTTATTCAGTAGTCTAATTGTGAATCAGTTCACTTGATTTTCAAGGCCTTTTCAGTCTTGGGAAATCTGGATCCCCGGGTTTGGAATTTGTGCTTGAGGTCACACTTGCAATAATGCAATGAGGTGTAACTTGAGCACCTAATTTGTGAATTCACATCTGATTGCATGGTAAAGCAATTGGAGCGTCTCTTCAAAGTGCATTCTGCACTTTCAAAATGGATAATAAAAACAATGAAGTGTAGGTCAGAAAGTGGGTATTTCATGCTTCACAGCTACCTTATCAGAGATTCCCCAGAAACCTTAATAACATAATCAGTTCAGCAGCATGGTAAATTCAGTCCATGAGACCACAGTAAAATATGTTGAAGTCTGTGTAAATGAATGCATCCACTTTTGTATTGACACATGTAAGAATTATAGATCTTTCATGTAAAAAAACTGAAAAAGAAGAAATCAAAGTGGCTGCCTCTTTCCACATGGAATATATATTGTGTGAGGTAAAATGTCATGTCTACATGGCATTAGCCCCATTTTGCTTCTCTGCTGCTATTCATTCTTGAAGATGTATTTGATCCCCTGAGCCCTGGTATAATCTCTAGGGAACCATATGTCTGAGCCATTTTTGTATCACACATCCCATTATATGCACTTGAACTTCTCCCAGGAGAAGTCTGAAATATCATATGGGAATTCATCTATGGGTTGAAAATCAGCAGTAATAAATCACTACCCTATTACTACTAGATTAAAAGAATGTCTGAACAGTTAAATGAATGTTATCACTGCAATGCAGTAGGGGAGGATTCCTGCCAATTTGCAATAGGATAAACTTGATGCAGGAAAACTGTTTAGGGAACGGTACACTGTTAAAGCATCATCTAACTTTATCCTATATTTGTTGTCCCCTAAGGAAGTAGCAAAGTTTTTTGAAAGAGGACATGAGCTTCAAAACCCCCTACATATCCTTTTGGCACACACATCTTTCCTTCAGAGGTAAGAGCAGGAGAGATGGGGCCTGCAACTCTTTATGCAGATTCACTGTGCCACTGTCTTTGGTTCTTACTGCTTCTCCCTGCATGCTGCTGATAAAGGAATTTTCCCAACACAGAGATCGCCTTGAAAAATAAATGTAGAGTTCTTTCAAAATTGACTCCTTGGTTCTGTTCACATATTCTTAGCTCTATCAGTTCTCTACACAGATATCTGTAGCACTGCAGGATGCACTTATGCAAGCACCCCAGTTGGTGCTGCTCAGATAGATGGCTTTCCATTTCTGCCAGAGTATATAGATCAGAAAACCTGAAATGGACATAAAATTCATTTTCCCCAAACACAACAGGATTCTTTAGAGATTTATGCTTGTGGAACAGCTAATCTTAGTGAAGGACAAAGGAAGTCATGGAATTGGATTTAGATGCTGCCATTTTATTTCCCTGCCCTATCTTTAACAGTCATTCCCCAATTCATGATGTGATGTCTTTGATCACTTTGTGGGCAAATATATATTTTTACACTGTTAGATGTAATAATTGATCCAAAATTATAAATGTTCTTTTGAATATTTTTTTTTATAATATATATACAGAGAGAGAGCATGTTTACTCATTATTGACAATCACTGTACAGAATTAATGATGATCCTTAAAAAGGTGAATAGAATTAATTAGTGGTTTTAAATATACACAAGCACATCCCCATGATGTGATGTATTTGAAAATGACTTCAACTGAATTTGAAAATATTAAATTGTATTAAGTTTTATTGAAGACAGTTCATCTGCTTCATATGCTGTTACCGAAATGGTTCCATCTCAATGTTGGGGATATTATCTATGAGACAGTGGGGGGGAGGGCAGAAGGGCACAGGGAATCACATACCTTTGTTTAAGGAGGTTGGGCTTAGCAAGAAGACTCCAGATTTGAAATGGGTTTAATGGTTTTTACTTAAAAATATGCTGATTTACAATCACACTCAAGCAATCAAAATATACACACATTCAAGAACTAAGGAGGAGTGAAAAATAGAGACCTCTAGTGTTATTTATGGGGTGACACTTTATCTCTGGATGCGCAGACATCTATGTAGAAGAAAATGACAAGAGGGATGTGCATGACCAGTGTGTCACATCAAGGAGGCCCATAACTAGCGCCATGGTAGTATATTCTTGGGTAGGCGGCTTTGGAGTACACACAGAGGGTGGTTTGCTCTCAGGTTTCATACTATTTTGAATGCACCTCTTGGAATGTAATGGCTGATAATGATCATGGATGGGTTTCCGGGGCTGATCGAATAGGTTCCCAGGTTTACACAAAATGTGTGAAAGGATCCTGATGACTGTCAGGAAGGATTCTGATGGTTTGATGTTTAGAATAATTTATTTCAGTACTCCGAAGGAAGGGGAAAGGAAGTATGAGTTGGCAGTCAAAGGATGTATACATTAACGTAAGTATCAAACAAAAGGAATTAAGATGGGGAGATGAGCCAGATGTTGCCAACTAGTTCAAGAAATGCAGATATTTCACCTAATGGGATCCTTTATTACCTTTCCTTCTTGGGTTGACTGGGGCGGGGCATTTACAAGAAAAAGTCCTTTTTAACCTTGACCAAAAACCTTTGTTTGCAACCTTGGCTGGCTTCATGAAACAGTCAGAGAAAGAGTGGTTCTCACTTGGCCTGTCTTTTGGAATTTCTGATTCAGTTCAAGAGTGGGAACCCTTGTGTTTTGGGGTGCTCCCACATGTTAGGCAGCACCTCTGGGATACAATGCATTCTGTTTAACATCAGGACTTATATCAGGGGAACAAGTACCGGTAAGCTATCAAAGTGAACTTGTGAGAGAATGGAGGGCTGCACACTGGACCAATACAAATTACTGAGACTAAGGGCGGTGGGTGAAAATATACAGAATAATATATGCAGGCCATATTCCATGTGAAAAATCATACAAACAGAGAAAAAGAAGAAGAGCAAGGAGAGACATAATGAAAGGAATAAAGTAAGGAAAGGGCATTGGAAATTACCAAAACCATCAAGAAGGTGTTCAACAGCTGAAAATGAAAAAAGCATAAACAAAGAAAACTGTCAGATGAATAAGAGTACAACAAAAGAGAAAAGCTGACATTGGTTCCTATACTGAAGTAAAAATACAGCTAGTAATTAATAGTTCAGTGGAATAAATTAGGGATAAAAAAATATAAGTATAAAGCATTTAGGCAAATGTTACTGCAATAAAGAAATCCATGTGACTATGCACGTGTGTGCATTTGTGTGCTGTGCATGTATATGTGTGTATATCTATATCTCTATATTTCAGTAGCCATGTGGGTATGCAATTGGAGAACTAGATTTGATTCCAGTACCACCTTAGTGACCAACAAGATTTCGGGGTTGGTTTGTTCTTTATTACAGTCTTCTGACCAATTATATAACACATATACATGTAGAAAATTCAAGACATATAATAAACCAAATAAAATTTTTAAAATAATTTTTGGAGAATGAGCGTTTCAGAGTCAAAAGTTCCTATTGGGAGCTGATGACTAGTCCTGACTTGACCCTGCCCTGTAGGCTTGCCAGTTCCCAGGTCCTGCAAATATACCAACCGGTATTGTAACTCCAAATTACTGAAAACCCTCAAAATATAATGAAAAAAATGGTCTATATCTCAATATATCAAAACATGTAAGCAAAGTCAAACATACAGTTACAGTAAAATTGCAAAAATAGTAATATTTCAAGAGTTCTATTCCATAAGGATTAAAATGAACCCTTCTATGAATCACAACTCACAAGATATTTTTCAAGCCCTCTCTGCTGAATCAAAAGTCTATTTGTTGATTTAAAAGCCTTTCAAAGTTCTCCAGTATATCCAACAATTCCCAAAAAAGGGTTCTGGCAAGCCAGTCCCAGCAACAAGCAGTCAACTACTTATATGGCTCATTTCATTGACAGAAATTAATATGAATACATACAATAGGCAAAAATTCACAAAATGGCATGCACTCCAATGTGTCAGGCTAACAATGTTGTTATTGCCAACCTTGAGGAAATTTCCATGAAACAAGCTATATAAATAGTTGACTGCTTGTTGTTGGGACTTTTGAATCAACAGAAAGGTTTTTAAATCAGCACAGAGGACCTGAAAAATACCTTGTGACCATTAGGAGGGTTCATTTCAAACCTTATGGAGTAGATCTATTGAATCCCCTGTTTCTGGGAAGTTCCCCTCCCCCCAATCCCAGCATTCAACCCATGCCAACTTAGTGGGGAACTCTGTGCTCATCCAGTGTCTTTTAGCCCTAGGTCTGCCCTCTCCTCCCTTCCATATTTGCATGTTTCACCCACCGAGCTCATGTTACTGACTATTATTTCTGATTCTAAGGGCTTTTCTGCTGTTCTCTATATCAGGTAGTACTGTGACACATTAGCTTAAAGCTCCTATCCAATAACTTGAAGGTTGTATGATTGAATCTCAGCTGCAACGCTGATTTTTTTTTTAAAGATATTGTTTGAACACAATTTTGGTCGTTATATCTTGGGTTAAACCCAGTAACATCTTGGGAATCATATAGCAGAATTGTGTGCTATGCCTCGTGGTGCCCATGGCATTACCTAGGCCTATTGCACATTACACCAAGCAGTGTGCCATGGAAGAAAATGACAACTTGGAAAAAGTGAACTTCAAGGCAATCAGCTCCATGAGACTGGAATACCCAGTGCCATCCATTGTGAGGACAGGAAGCAAGAGTCATGCCACACAGGACAGGCATTTAAAAATTAAATGGACAAATATGAAGTTGAAAATCATTCTACCAATCAGAGCAAGAATCACTCACAGTTATATTATACTGTGTATGACAAAATAAAAAGGGGGTGGAGGTGTGGCAAAAAACATCACTGCTGGAAGTTTTGACCATGGAAATGATGCTGTGGATCAAAGACTGATGATTAAATAAAGGAAATGATGCATAGAAGGCACCGACTGAGGAAGTAATTTGAGGACTAAAAAAGAATTCCCTGAAGAGCTTTAGAGGTGTGAGGACATACTGCAAAAAAAAAAAAAAAAAAAGTCTAAGCCATTTCTGGAGCTCTAGGCCAGGGCTGTCCTAGCCTGGTTCTGCAGATGCTTAGTAGTACTTGCACTCCTACAGGCTAGCAAGGAGCCTAAGAAGAGAAGCACTGAGTCCCTCCTACTCTCCTGGTTGCTCTGACGCCTACTGGGATAGTCTCTTGAGGCAATACACACCAGCTGTAATTGCCATTTTTGAATTTAAAAATTGGTATTTTGTTTAAAGGGTGTATCATGTTAGTTTAACATAAGGCAAATCTTTGAATTCCTGGCTTTAACAAGGCAAGAAGAACTTGATGAAAGCATGAAAAGATAAATTGTTTTGTTGGATTGTGTGTCTACAGTTAGTTTGATGGAAGCATCAGCAAATTGATCTATTGTCTGAAGTCTTGAACTTTTGTGCTCATTAAAGTCAAAGAAGTGCTCCATCCCTTTGCAGAGGAGGTATGTCTTTTGATTCCTGTCCAAGGCTATTGAATTAGAAGTATGCTTTGTCTAGCTATAAAAATGTGCTTTTAATATGGTATGTTTACTGCAGGCTCTGTCAACTGTGCCTTTTCAAAAGAAAAGGAACACCAAGACTTAGAACATTTCCTGTCTGAGAATACATTTCAACTGTGTAAAAAGAAGATTGAAAGCCTCACTGAAATGTGACAATGAAATATTTATGTCACATCTCTTAGTTATTTCAAAGGTTGTTGGTAAGCCTGTTGGTTGTCAAATAGTACCATGTTTGAATTCCTTTAAAAATACCTGGTTAATTTCCAAAATAGACTCATTCCTCCATGCCATGAAGGGTTTCCAACAACATGGGTGGAGAGAAGTCCTGTCCCTTTAACAGATGCTTAATGGGATGTTACCACATGATATTATTTACCTCTGTGCTATGAAAAGCTTCATCTGCCTATTTCCATACATTAAGCCAGTATTAAAGGAGCAAAATATTTTTCCAGGTTGTTGGAAAATTGAATGCCTGTTTCACATTGTAATGAAATTATATATTACAGCCTGTTCTCAGACATCACCAGTGGGTTGCTGGGACACCTGTGAGCACATTTCAGGACTGAGAATTATTACAGGCATCTTTTCACATGGCTTTTGTCCATGCAGATCCCATGATTTCCAGTATTGCTGTTTTGATAGTCAAAGAGACCCTCTCTTTTCCTTCAGTGGAAAATCAGTGACTGAATTCAGATGTCACAACAGACCTATCTATTTTTTTTGTTTATTTGCCGCCTTCACTTTTCATGTATAGTGCATGACTCATTTTTTTAAAAAAATTGGGGAACCTTCAGTCA
Source organism: Heteronotia binoei (assembly GCF_032191835.1). Lineage (NCBI taxonomy): Eukaryota > Metazoa > Chordata > Lepidosauria > Squamata > Gekkonidae > Heteronotia > Heteronotia binoei. The sequence goes on from NC_083231.1 coordinate 68,024,854, forward strand.
AACTGTAACTTGCCATTGGTATTTGGATGCTGGCACCTTGCCAAATTCAAATCGTCCTCCCACAAATTGGAATTTCATAACTATGTTTAATACTGTTTTAGAATCCTGATTTGTGGGAGGGGAAAAAAAAAACCCTCCAGTTTGCTCAGACATGTGCATGATAGAATCACAACACAATCATCCATTTGATTGGTTCCCAAACAGAAAGCTTTCACATCTTTTATTTGTATTTTGTTTGTTTCCTTCTTGACAGTCACATTTCCTTTAAACATTAGTTGACATAATCCATAAGGTATTAATGAAAACATCCCTTAATTGCCACTTCTTTCTGCTTCTGAGAATCATTCTTTATGTAATCTTGTATTTTCTGACTATCACATCAAGTTTTTTTCAGGGTTTTATCAATATGAATGTGTTCAATAGTCACATATTGTAGCAGAAAATTTCCCTTCCTTATGTTAGCAACAATTTACCATTGGATCCAAGCCACTATCAAACTTACTTCAAATACATGCACTTGTATGGAATTCTGCAGTTTCTAAATAGGTAAATATGCCTTGATATTTTTTATTGCTTTGTTCTATGCATATCTTTACGTGAAATGTGATTATCTACACTTATTTTTGACCTAAGCTCTAACTATTGTAAAGAAACTGTAAACACATTTTGAATATTTTGATGCAAATATGATCTCTTAGAACATTGCTATTTTATCATAATCTAACAATTCAGCATAACAAGAACATTGGAACTGTGTTCGCTTTATGTACTTCAAACTGACTTTGCATAAGTTTTGTTCTTCTAGCTATTTTGGGCTCTTTGTTTTTGTATTCTGTGCTGGAAGGGGGGGAAAGGATGAATAAAATATTCTGCATTAAGCTGTATGAGTTGGCATAATGGAGATCTTAGTTCCTTTGGGTCCATTACAGTCAATCATGTGAATTCATTGTAAACAGTTTTAAAAACACATTCTTAATTCACTGACTATAATAGCATCATTGGAGCTAGTCTGCCATGTAAAGATATATTCTGGTGTATGTTTAGCAAAAAAATCCATAATATGCAAAGAGATTGTCTACTCAGAATTTTCAGCTTTGAGATATCAAAGGTTTCTTGGAAAATAGACTAAGGATACAATATACACTTTTTTTTTTAGCAAGGACAATAAAGCTGGTGGGTTGGAAGATTGCAACCTTAAGTAACACTGCAAAAAGTTTTGTCTCATAAACAAAATAACTCTTTAGTCCATAAGCTTCTAGAACATAAAATGTTAAATCTGGTGAATAGTGTCAAGCACATACAAAGGAGCATGGCTTGTGAAATTTTCACTAATTTTTTAAAAAAAAATACTTTTGCCAGAATTGATCCAAGATGATGATGAGCTAGCAACACCTTTTTAAAACACTCTACAATTTTATCCTTTTTAAAAATCTGTTTTTAATTGCTCTTCTCTGTATTTTAACATTTCAACCTGGCAATAATTGAAATTATTTAATTGACTTACAACATTCAAATGATTTGAGTTTTTGTATCCTCAACTATTGGCTGGATGCCTGGCTTTTGATAGTACATCAGCCTTGTCCTTAGAAGTGCTGACAGTTACTTAATTACCATTCCTACAGATAACTACTGAGAGCTAAAATGGTGTTGGGGGGCGGGGGAGAGAAGCAGACCTTTGGGCTTTAATTCTCCGTCAAAATCAGCCTAACTACTACATGCAGATGATTTCCCTTCGAAGGAAATAGTGACATCTCTTCCCATTTTACTTCTGACATGTTAAATGCAGTTACTACAATCAGCTCCAGTCTTACACCTCTACAATGGAACAGACAGAAATAAATCCAGATGGGCAGCCATGTTGGTCTGAAGCAGTAGAACAAAGCAAGAGTCAAGTATCACCTTTAAGACCAACTAAGTTTTACTCAGAATGTAAGCTTTCGTGTGCTCTAAGCACACTTCATCAGACGAGGAATCAGATATGAGTCAGGTACAGTGAGAAGAGCTACATATAGCTGGCATGGTATATGTTTAGTTTAGAATGCAAAATGGTACAAATTTAAGATCCAATGACAGAACGGTAAAATTAACAAATTGAGCAAACCTTTGTTGTGGGTAACATGAGCATGAGAACCAGTAAAACAGTAACATGTCAAAATGTGCAAATTTCTGTTAATAACTTTATTGTTATAAGCAAGCCTGGGCCAAATTGAGGGCAATTCTATCTCAGAAGTTTTTTCCATCCAACTAATTTACTTTTTAACATGTAACATACATATAGTTTGCCACATATTACATGTTAAAAGGTAAACTTCTAAGATAGAAACACACCTCAATTTGGTCCAGGCATGCTTATAACAATAAAGTGATTAACAGACATTCTCACATTTTGACATGTTACTGTTTTACTTGTTCTCATGCTCATGTTACCCAGATCAACGGTTTGCTCAGTTTGTTAATGTTACCATTCTGTCCTTGGATGTTAAATGTGTACCATTTTGCATTCTAAACCACTGCCTACCAGGCCAGCTATATGTAGCTCTACTCACTGTATCTGACTCATTGTACCTGATTCCTTGTCTGATGAAGTGTGCTTAGAGCACATGAAAGCTTACATTCTGAATAAAACTTTGTTGGTTTTAAAGGTGGACTTGACTCCTGCTTTGTTCAGACAGAAATAAACTTCCTGATATACTTAGAAGTGTCCCCTGCAGTGGACTTCCCCTCATAATGAAAGCATATTTTCAGAGAGTTAAGAGCCATTTGTGCAATCCCCAAAACACTTTTTGATGAAGCTTATAGGAGACCATTGATCGCTAACTGGGAAAACAGTAATGACTATTTTTTAAAGAACTTAATAGTATTTTAAACATAGTGACATAGTAAAGTCTCCAATGAGAAGACAAGCTGTTACCTACAAAGGACTTTTCAAGTCACATTCACAACCCCCCAATTCATTTTCAAAAATAAAATGCCAACTTTACCCACAACCCAAGAAGAAGATATTTCAAAAAGGGAGAATATAGATTCTACTCTCTGTCTCCAAACAACTCACATGGTGCTGTATGTCTCCTTTAATTATTTGAACCATAATCACTGGACTAATAAAAGAAGCATCATACTTCCTTTGAGCCAGCTTTTACTAACTGAGTTCCATTTAATTGACAGTGTAAAGTTTGAGAGACCCCCTGGTAATTTCTGAGGGCTGAGATTGCTCTTAAAGTTTGCCTCCTCAATAGTACCTTTGATTCCATGACCTCCTTGCCATAGTTGAGCTGGGAGTTGCCTTGCATTTATTGGATACAAAATATGCACTTTAAAAGTTACAGACTTCAACACAATAACCTGACGAGGTTTAACACTTCACTGCTTTATATGGGAATGTCATCCAAACCCTGCCAGTCCATACATTTTCCTACAAAGGGACCTCAAGCTTTTTTGGAGGTTCTAGTAGGGGAGTGCAACTATCATATATCCTTTACTGAAGAATGGTACACTCTTTCTACCTGGGATGGTTGTCCTCCTCCACCGAGTGTGCAGCTTTGGGAGGGGCACACGTAGAGTGGTGAAAGATGTATGGGACACCCGCCTAGTCAGCCAGATCAACCAAATCAACCTTGGCAATTAATGGGGTGACAGATGTCCCAGCCAGATCACCCTCACATCCTAGATCCCCCTCACATCCCCCTGCCAATCTAAATAATTCTCTAAAGTTCCTACTGGACTTCCTGACTATTTATGATACCTCCTGCCCCTTCTGCCTCCAAACTTCCCTTCTGTCAGTTGAATGTTGACTGAGGTCCTTTTTTTTATCACATGAAGATTCTATCAGCCTTCCAAATTCGATTGATGTGAGCTGAATGGGAGAAGCAAAGAGGGTGGATTTCCTCCTCCCTGTCTGTTACACTTCCTTTTTGCTGCAGAAGTTGTTCTTTAGGAATTCCCATCTTTCTAAATAAATATCATGAATAAAAATTGCACCCCCATACGGAATAAAAAGGCAGACAACGTAATTGGGAAAAACGGGCCACTTTATTAACTTTAATATAACCTGGCAAGGTAAACTGAAATAGGACGAGCCCTGGGGTCACCCCTGACCCCGCCAAGTCCGACAAGGGCGAGGCACCCTACCCCTGGTCACAGCCATCCAAATGTGGCTAGAACCGGGCCGGCAGACCAAACATGCCCTCCCTTTACCCTTGCCCCGATACCCAGAAGGGGGTGACCAAAGGGAGGCATGAAACCCGATCCGTATTTCAGGACATTGAGCCGTGAAGCCCATCTGCCATTCCTATGGATCGCATGCACAACACAGGTGCGTAGGCCTGGGTGCTCACCGGCAAGATCTAAACCCCTTGCAAATTCCGCCACCGCAAACGCCAAGCCTCTGCTTAGGCGTTCGCGACCCCCGGGAGGCCCAGAGCCTCCCAAAGACCTTGTCGCAACTCCAACAAAAAGGCCCGATTTCCCGCATCGTACAGATGCACACCATCTGGCTGATATAACTCAGACCTGTCCACCCTAATACGAGGGTGTGGAAGGAAGGTGCCCAGACCTCCATCCTGGGCCATCCGCAGGGCCTGATTCACCTTCCTCCTGGCCCGCTCGATCCCAGCCGGGTTCCAAGCGGCACGCCAGACTCGGCGAGGCAGAATAGCAGACCAAATGATCCGTACCCCAGGCCACCTCCTCACGATGACCCGCAGGTCCGTGATTGCCTGCAAAGACAGGGCCTTCCCCTTCAACAGGCCCAGGTCATTCCCCCCAAGGTGGATAACCAGTACATCGGGCTGGGGACAGGCCCTTCCAACAAATAATAATGGCAACAGCTCAGCCCATCTGAGCCCATGTCGCCCCAACCAGTCGACCACAGCCCACTCGCTCAACCCCAATTGCGAGCCGACCGACAATCTTCTGGCGAAGTGAGCCACCCAAAAAACCATGCTGTGCCCACATACAAGGATCCTCAGCCTCCCATGATGAGCCACAGCACCTGAAACGACAAAAACATAGTTAGAACAGAACAACAACCAGACCCCTCCTTAGGGGCACAACAATGGATGCACATAGGCCCGGTACGCCGTGGACCTCCACCGCCCGACCCGTTGGATAGTTGGGCCCGGATATCCCATGGCTGTGGCTGTCAACGCCGCCCCAATCCGAAAGGAATGGGTCCCGAACCTGACTCCCCCTAAACCAAGCTTACCCAGTGCACGGGCGGTCACCATCCAAAATTGGTATTTTGTGAGGGGGGACCCATCCTTATGGCGGAAAAAGGGGCCTTGTGCGGTCCCACGGGCCTTTACATACTGCAATAAGGCTTGAACCGGACATAGCCCAGGCTCAGTACAGGGGCCAAGCTTGATTGTAGTGCCCTTCTGACGCTGATCCATTTTGGACCGACATACATGCAGCAAAACATGCCTGTCTTTAAACAAGACATCACCTCCCTGCAATGCGGTGTCAGATGGGTCACCACGTGAAGACTGCACTAGTTCGCTGACCCACAGGGCTCCGAAAAAGGCCGTTAATGCTGTCGCATGGAACAAGACGGCCTCATAATCTGAGCTGCAAACATCGGGCCAAACACTGCCCAGACCCCGCAAAATAGAAGAAGCTATGGGCTGCCTAGAATCTGCCCTGGCCCCTTGCTCCCTAGACCAACCCTCGAGCATCTTTCTGATTCTGAAATCGTCTCCGGTGGCTGGGTAACCCTGGGCCTTACTAAGAAAGGCTAAAGCCACCAACTGGCCCCGGATGGATTTAACCTTCATACCTTTAGACTTTTGCAGCACACAAAACTGCATCAAGTGTGCAACCGGGATGGGCCAAACGTCTCCCAGCCCCGAGGAAGTGCGGAATACCTTAAACTGAGAAGCTGTGTGGTCATATGCCCTCCGAGTGAGTGGGGCCAGCTTTAAGAGGATTGCCCTACCGGCTTCGGCCTGCCAAGCTGCCAAAGGTCGGGTGGCATCTGTGACGGGCGAGGCTCTGCCTCCGGGGCCAACTGGCGAAATTGCTCCATCTGCCGGCGAGACAGGGCGTCCACCACCCCGTTATTAACTCCCGGCACATGCTTGGCTAAGAACAAAATATTTAAGTGGAGGCAACGTAGGGTAAAAACTTTAACCAGGGTCATAACTGGCTTTGATTTAGAAGACAGGGAGTTAACTACATGCACAACCGACTGATTGTCGCACCAAAAGTGTACAACCCGATTGGCAAGCTGATCCCCCCATATAAAAACTGCCACAATTGGAAAAAATTCCAGGAAGGTCAGGTTTCTACAGATGCCGCTGTCTTGCCAATCTACAGGCCACTGCTTCACGCAACACAGCCTCCTGAAAAATATGCCAAAACCCGTGGAGCCGGCGGCGTCGGAGGAAATCTGGAGGTCTGCTTCGACCTTCATGTCCTCCCTCCAAAAAGACACCCTGTTAAAATCCTCCAAAAACTTTCCCCAAAATTCCAGGTCCCGACACATGCTTTCAGTTATGTGCGCCCTATGGTGCGGCAAACGGAGATTCACCATGGCATTGCAGAGGTGCCGTATAAATGCCCTGCCTGGAGCAACAACTCTACAGGCGAAGTTTAGATACCCCACAAGCTGCTGCAGCTCCAGGAGTGAAACTTTCCGCTTTGCCTTTAACGCCGCTAGCCGCGCCCTGAGCTGATGGACCTTTTCATTCGACAACCGAGAGGTCTGCTGCACAGTGTCCAGCTCAATGCCTAAAAATGTGATGCAGGTCGCAGGACCCTCCGTCTTCTCATGAGCCAGAGGTACCCCTAGCTCGCCGGCCAGCCGTGTAAACAGGTCCAGCAGCTGCACACAGCGCCCCGAACCAGGCGCGCCTGCAAACAAGAAGTCGTCCAAATAATGCACGACCTCGCCGCGGCCTGACCTGTCTCTCACAAGCCACTCTAAAAATGAACTAAAGCGCTCAAAAGCGGTGCAAGACACTGAGCATCCCATTGGAAATGTTCTGTCCAAATAATAATAGCCCTCAAATAGAAAACCTAACAACTCGAAATCGGCGGGGTGGACAGGCAATAGCCGAAATGAAGACTTGATATCGCATTTTGCCATTTCCGCACCCCGCCCACAACCCCGTATAACTCTGACCGCCTGATCGAACGATGTGTAACGAACAGAACAGAGGTGGTCGGGAATGCCATCATTCACCAACCCCCCAGAGGGATAGGACAAATGATGGATCAACCTAAATTCCCCTGCGGCCTTTTTAGGAATGACGCCCAATGGGGAGACCTTCAAATTAGGCACTGGCGGGGCTCTGAAAGGACCAAGGACCCGCCCTTCTGTGCATTCCTTTGCAATTTTGTTCCTTACCACTTGCTCCATACCAACAATGGAAAGTAAATTGGAGGCTGCGGAGGGGGCCCGAGGCCCACCAATGGGATCCGAAAACCAAATGTAAATCCCTCCAACAGATAAATCCTATCGGCGACCCTAGGATAATTCTCCTGGAACTGTTCAAGAACCTTCAGCCAAATGGGGCTGGGACCCTTTGCCAAGAGGTTGTGAACCGCCGCCACCCCCGGGCTACTTGGCCCCGCCTTTCGGCTTTGCCTTATTGCATGCTGAGAAAGCGTGAGAGCCCCCGCAGAGCGGACACTCGTGTTTAAATTTACACGCCTTCCTGGAATAGACTCCTTGCGAGGAATACTCCCAGCATAACAGTCGGGGTTGAACCGACTGACCCGCCGTGAAGCGGGCTGCTGGGATACTTGCCTGTCTGTGGACCAAATGTCCACTATCCACCCTATCACCGAGGTTGTGCTTAGCCGGGGCCATCAGCTGTAACCACAACTGTTGTTTAATTTGGTCCCACGACAACAAGGGGTTAATGGCTGCCCTCATGCGAAAAGTCTCATCATACTGTAACCAGGCCGGCCCCGCGAAATCGGTATAGGCCCAGTATATGATGTCGCAATATTGGAACAAGGGGGCAGCCCTGCTTGGCTGTGCACTGGCAATAACCCCCGTGTAGATGAGAAAAACTGGGAGCCAATTGGCCCAGGTTCTGTCGACCTTCCGACGCCCAAGCTTCTCCTTCTCCTTTTCGTCTAATTCCTCCTTACTCTTCTTTTCAAGCTCTCTGTACAAGAGGCTAAAGACGTCCACATATTCCCCTCGGAGGATCTTTTCCCTTGTAGCAGGTGTAAGATGATCCCCCAAGGGCATCGCTGGGTCTCCAAACGGGATGGATAGGAAGGGGACGGACCCGTATGGGTTGTGTGTATAGCCCCAAGGGTTACACGTCACAGCAGGCCATGCGAATGGGTGAGTTCCTGACATTTGGCCCCCCCATGGTAGCACTCCGGTGGTTGCTGCTGTTGCAGTATGCCCATGGGCAGCTGCTGCCCCTGCTGCAACTGGGGGCACCTGACCCTACCCGGCCTGCATACCCTGTGCGTGCCCCATTGGGAAACTACCCGTTGCCCAGGATGGCCCCGGCAGTGCCGGGGGCGACCACTGCCTTCCATCGAAAGACGTGGACACCTGACCAGGCCCCCTGGTGTGGTGTGGTGCATTCGGGCCCCAAATCTCCTAAGGCCAATTCGCTTGCTGAAGGGTTGGGGCCACCCTACCTTCATCCGCTGCTGGTGCCACTGCGACCGCCACTGGTTGTGCCATCCGTTGTTGCTCCTCTGCTTCTTCCTGGTCACCGCTCTAATCCTACACAACATCGCTTCCCCAGCCGGATTGACCTCTGGATTCTGTTCAGCCCTCGACTTGGAGACCATATTGTCCTGCAAAACAGACAACCTGGCCAGCAACTCTCTCTCAAAAGTGAGAGACCCGGACCACCCAGTGGTGCTATGGCGCCCGGGCCAAACAGCCTGCGACCCTGACGCCCCCTGATCACTCTCCATAACACTAACCCTATCTAATATGGCCTGTCGTATGACAGTGCTGTCCAGGTCATCCCCAGGAGGGTCAACATTTTTCCTCTTTGAAGCAGCCTTAGCTGGCTGCTTGCCCTTGAAAGGGCCCTGCCCCTTCTTGGGGGCCATGAATAACCTAAACCACCACCCTGGACGCTCCCAAGAATACTATCTCTGAGAGGGGGTGGGGGTGGGGCACTGTTGTAGACCCCATAACCACCTAGGGGGAAGGGTAGGGGGGGACCCAGGTGCTTGCAGGCTACAGGGATGAAGGCCCACCCCACCTTGGTGCACCCTCCTCCAACTCGGGTCCTAGCCTCCAGCAACCTGCCTCCACTTGCCCCACACAACCCACTTCCGCTGCAATCCACAGCGCAATTCGCTCAGCCTGGCCCCCTGCGGCCCCGACGAAAGCCAAATGAGGAAGGGGGGTGTAACACCTAGCCCCTCTCCCAACCCCCGCAAACCACGCCTTCAGCCGTCCTGGCCTTCAGCAGCCAGCCGCCACAGGAACCGCCCAGCCGAACGCAGAGAAGCCGACAGCCTCTCCCTCCTTGTGCGCCGCCCAAGGAGCCTCCGCCGCAGTCGCAGCTGCCAATCAAGCCACCTCCCGGCCCGCACAGAAGGACGCAGCTCCAGCCGATCGAGCAGCCGATGTGCTGCCAATCCGGCCAACGAATCCACGAGACTGCGTGGAGAAGGGGTGGGGCTGAGGCTTCTTATAGCCCCAGCCCGCACCAATTCCCCAGATGCCCGGGAAGGCGGCCCTTTGATCCTGCCGGGACTGCAAAAGGCAGCCCCGCGGCGCACAGCCGCTTTGCGACGCGGTCGGAGCGGGGCCGAATTCCCCAAACACATAAATGAATAAACAAATATTATTATTATTATTATTATTATTATTATTATTATTATTATTATTATTATTATTATTATTATTATTATTATTATTATTATTATTATTTTAAAAAAGAGAGTGTTACCCACATGCCTGGGCTGCTCAGACAAGTTATATAAGTCTCCTCTCTAGCTGACTCAAAGCATCTAAGCGGAATTTTGAGGAGCAAATCCTTGGATGGACCCTTGGATACCCCAAACCCTGAAATCTCAGTAAGAGGGTTTGGGGTGGTGGGAAAAATTATTGAAGGGTGCAAATTACTGGCAGACATGCACTCCCAGAGAATTGAGCTCTGTCTAAGCCAGTCACTGTCTTAGAGCAAGTGATGAGGGGGTAGAGAGGATTCTGGGCAACCATGATCAATATAAGCAATTTCCCCCTTTTTCTTATACTTTCTGGTGACAGCATGGAAGTGACATGGCAAAGCCTCCCTCAGAATCTAAATGCTAGACACCATGCCTCACTCTCTTAGTCACTATTTATTGTTTTCTGTTTCATCTGGTATACTCCCAGTCATACTTTTTGACCTACCTGCTAGCATTGTGTTGATGTTTTTACTTGAATTTTATATTAAACAATTTTCATTTAAATTTTAAACAGTTTTAATTGTTTAAATGTTTAATGTTTTTTTGTTTGCCATCTTGTGGACCTTTATTGGGTGGAAAGGTGGAGTAAAAATGGTTTAAATAAATAAATAGCTAATCTTTGATCTTTTTCCTTACCTAAGAAAGAACATCAATGATGTAAGAAAGAACATCAATGATAATTTGTGTATGAAGACAATTGAAAAACTGAAAAGTATATACTTAGTACTGACATGTCAATCCTTAGTTCTCTTAGCAGCATTAAACTTACAATACAGTTTTGTTTTATAAAAGTTAAAGGAACATTTTGAATGGACACAGTCTCATTTTACTTTAATATATAATTCCTACCCTACTCAAGTTAATCTTACAATAAGGGATTAGTTCCTCCTGATGATCATCTGTTGGCAGGCTCAAATGAGCTTTGAACTGGCAAGCAGTCTATCTTTGGGTTTCATTTATTAGGTTCATTCAGTGATCTTCTGAAATATTGGTTGTTCAAGAGTTACTCCAATAAAATGTCGGTGTGAGGTCCACAGGTGGTAGAGGAATAAGATCCCATAGATTGGATGAAATACATATTATAGTGATTTCCAAGAGAAAATAAAACTTGTTCTAATTACAGACTAATTATCTTCTATTACCAAATGGGAACCAGAGCCATAGAAAAATGGACTCAGAGGCAAGGAATAGTTTGGCAGGGTATGGACATTGAGAATGGTTTAAAAAAAATACAATTACACTCTCATTGTAACCTAACCTTTTAAATTAGTGCCATAACCCTTTAATATTAGTTTGATTAACATGGAATTATCAGGTGATACTGTTTAGCTGCATGCCATTAAAAAAGCTTCAGCTGTCCATTTCCATTTATTAAACCTCTGTTAAAAGGTTTATTACCTCCCCCCCTGTCCAATTAATGATCTTTTCCTAACTATGTTGACATGGTTTTAATTATTTCAATGTACTTTTAGAATTTAAAGTTTTAAGATCAGAGACTTGGAGTCTTACCATTTCAAATACTCTGAGGGAATTTCGTTTTAAAAGAAACCTAATGCTATGGATTGTGCCACACATGAACTATGAAACAAAAATTGATTTATTTTTGATCTTAGATTTGACTGAACAGAAACAAATATTTATTTATTTATTTATTTATTTATTTATTTTTTGTATCCCGCCCTTCCCACCAAGGTAGCTCAGGGCGGCTCACAACACATGGAATCCAACATAACAAAATTAAGTTTAGGTATTTACACAATTAAGACATTTAAAATATAAAAAACACTAAAACAAGGCAAAGCAAAGCATTAAAACAAAGCAGAAATCCAATACAGATATACTTAGTTTCCTATGCCAGATTAGTTGTAGGCCAGCCAGAAGAGGGTTGTCTTACAGGCCCTGTGGAACTGAGCAAGGTCCCGCAGGGCCCTCACCTCTTCCGGCAGCTGGTTCCACCAGGAAGGGGCCATTACAGAGAAAGCCCTATCCCTGGTAGATTGCAAACGGGCTTCCTTTGGCCCGGGGATAACAAGAAGATTTTGGGTTCCCGATCTCAGCACTCTCTGGGGAACATGTGGGGAGAGACGGTCCTTCAGGTAGGCAGGTCCTAGACCATATAGGGCTTTAAAGGTGATGACCAGCACCTTGTACCGGACTCGGTATGTTATTGGCAGCCAGTGCAGAACCCGGAGCCCCAGCCGAATGTGCTCCCATCTTGGGAGTCCCAATAACAGCCGGGCTGCGGCATTCTGCACTAACTGCAACTTCCGGGTTCGGCACAGGGGCAGCCCCATGTAGAGGGCATTGCAGTAGTCCAGCCTCGAGGTGACCGTGGCATGGATCACTGATGCTAGATCGTCACGTTCCAGGATGGGGGCCAACTGCCTTGCCTGCCTAAGATGAAAAAAAGCGGACTTGGCAGTGGCTGCTATTTGAGCCTCCATCTTTAAGGAAGGCTCCAATAGTACCCCCAAGCTCTTGACCCTGTCCGGCGCTATCAACGGCGCACCGTCAAAAACTGGCAGGGGGATTTCCACCCCCGGACCACAACGACCCAAGCAGAGGACCTCTGTCTTCGCCGGATTTAGCCTCAGCCTGCTCAGTCTGAGCCACTCAGCCACGGCCTGTAACGCCCGGTCCAGATTTTCTGGGGCGCAGGCTGGACGGCCATCCATAAGCAGATAGAGCTGGGTGTCATCAGCATACTGTTGACAGCCCAGCCCGTACCTTTGGGCAATCTGGGCAAGGGGACGCATATAAATGTTAAATAACATCGGGGAAAGAACCGCCCCTTGGGGCACTCTGCAATCAAGCGTGCGCCTCCGGGATAGTTCCCCCCCAATCGCGACCCTTTGTCCCCGACCTTCAAGGAAAGAGGAAAGCCATTGTAGGGCCAACCCCTAAATCCCTGCGTCGGCGAGGCAGCTGGTCAGCAGCTGATGGTCAACCGTATCGAATGCGGCCGATAGGTCCAACAACATCAGTACCGCCGAGCCGCCCCGATCCAGATGCCGTTGAAGGTCATCTACCAGGGCCTCCGTCTCCGTCCCATGGCCCGGGCGAAAGCCGGACTGCAGGGGGTCGAGGATGGAAGCATCCTCCAGGAAGGTCTGTAACTGCACCACTACGGCCCTCTCGATAAGTTTGCCCAAAAAGGGCAAATTTGATCCCGGCCGATAATGTGCCAATTGGGCCGGATCTAAGGTTGTTTTTTTCGAGAGGGGACAAATCACCGCCTCTTTAAGCGGTGTTGGAAAATGCCCTTCAGTCAGGGATCTATTTATGATATCCCGTACAGGATATCTAAGCTCCCTCTGGCAGGATTTAATAAGCCAGGAGGGGCATGGGTCCAATTGTTGGGCATGCAGATAAGAGGATCCTGTCAACTTCCTCCAGGCTGAGAGGACTGATACTATCCAGGATATAATCCAAAGACAGGCCTGGAGCCTCGGTTTCGCTAACTGCCTCAAATATGGCAGGGAGTTCAAGGTGGAGCAACGCGATTTTGTTCGCAAAAAAATTCGCAAAAGCCTCACAGCCGATCTCCAATTCAATAGAATTTGGTCTGCCTTGTGGCAGTGTTGTAAGACTCCGAATTATATCGAACAATTGTGCCGGGCGCGAAGTTGCGGACGCAATCTTAGCCGCAAAGTATGCTTTCTTTGCGGTTTTGATTGCCATCTCATAGGACTTCAAACTCTCTCTATAAGATGTTCGGATCGCTTCATCTCGAGTACGCCGCCATTGCCTCTCTAGTTGTCTGAATCCCCGTTTTAGTTGTCACAGCTCCTGGTTAAACCAAGGCGTCAACTTTAAACGGGGATGCAGAGGGTGCCTAGGTGCGATCTCCTCGATAGCTCTGGAGAGTCTATCATTCCAGGACTTCACCAGAGCATCCAGGGAGTCGCCAGGGGGCCAGGACTCCTGGAGAGCTGTTAGGAACCATTCTGGGTCCATCAGGCTCCATGGGCGAGCTAAAATGCGCTCTCGGCCTAAACAGGGTTGGGGTGGCACATCCACTCGAGCCTTGAGAACATAGTGATCCGACCATGGCACTGCTTTAGTAGCAATATTGTTCACTAAAACTCCCGCCGCGAAGACCAGGTCTAACATGTGTCCAGCCTGATGAGTGGGCGTTGTGACAATTTGGGAGAGTCCCAGTGTCGCCATGGATGACGCCAGGTCCATTGCCTGACTGGAGGCCGCGTCGTCGGCATGAACATTGAAGTCACCCAAGACCAGTAGCCTTGGGTACTCCAATGCCCAGCCCGCCGCGGCCTCTACCAGGGATGGTAAGGCGCCAGCCGGTGCGTTAGGCGGTCGGTACACCAGCCAGATCGCAATCCCTCCCCAACGTTCCACATCAGGCTGGCACATTCAATGCCCTGTATCTCCGGGACTGGGAGAGCCCTGAAGGAGTAAGCCTCTCATATGATAAATGTCACTCCTCCCCCCCCCCCCGCCCGCTAGTCCGGGACTGGTGAAAGACTGAGTATACCGGGGGAGCCATTTGGGAGAGAGTCATGGTCTCCCCATCGTGCACCCAGGTCTCGGTCACACATGCCAGGTCCACATCCTGCTCTAGCAGGAAATCTCGAAGGATAGCGGTCTTATTATTAATGGACCTGGCATTACATAACACCAGTGTCGGAGGCGGGTAAATTTGCCTGGCCCCACTACCTGTCACCTTCGGGATGGGACGCAGGCTGGAAGGTGGTTGAGCACTATCATGTCTCGGCCTCGTTCGCTTATAGGTCTGCCTGCTCCCACCATCATACGTTCCCCTCCCCAGGAGTACCGGAATCCTGTATTGGAGTGTTTAGAGAACAAGAAAAAAATGAATTTATTTCCAAAATTTGTAGATCACCTTTCTGTCCTCGTCAGGGTTACTAACAGATTGAAAGTATACATATTAAAATACATAATAAAACTATTAAAATCAAAGAAAAATACATCATTAAAATAATTAAAACCAATGCTAAAATTTACACACAAAAGCATAAAAACCACAATTGAAACACAGGGCAGGAATGAAGGTGAACTGAAGGAATGCTGGATGAAGCAAAAAAAGACTTTACCCACTGGTGGAATAAAACAAGAAGATAGGTGAGTCCCTCTGGGAACAAAGTTCCAGGGTTTTGGTGTGACACCCAAGAAGTCCTGATCTCAGAAGGCCAAATCATGGTCTCTAAAGATGACAGTAGTAGTCAGGTATCTTCATAAGGTAGTGTAGGCCTTTTTTTGATCAGGAATGCACACGAATGCAGTTCCGACTGGCTTGGTGTCAGGGATGTTGTCTAATATGCAAATGAGTTCCTGCTCAGCTTTTTCTACGAAAATCCCTGTGAGAAACAATGGTGACATCAGGGTGTGTGGCCTAATATGCAAATGAGTTCCTGCTGGGATTTTTTTTTACAGAAAAAGTCCTGAGGAAGTGAATGGTCCCTTGGGTACACTGATCCCAAGCTATATAGGATTTTAAAGGTTAATAGCAGCACCTTGTTGGTCCTGGGCCAATACTGGAATTGTATGGGCATTAGGGATGTGCAAAAAAAAAAAAATGGTAATACACAGATTCGGAAGTATACGGGGGGAAAAATACGGAATCCCGTATATTTCTGAATTCCGTAGTCGGAATAGCCGCATATATGGTAGATGCGTGGCTATTTCCGAATATACGGCCCCATTATACCCTATGGCCATTGAAATCAATGGCAATTAGGGTATATTTGAAGCAGTCTGGAGGGGAGAGGGTTTGAGGGAGAGCCCCCAAATTTGTAGGGGACCTGCAGGGAACTCTCCCCTACAAACCCTCCAAGTCCACAAAAATATTGGGCCAGGGAGACCCATTCCAGGGGCACTTAAAGAGGGTGCCCCTATTCCACCATTATACCCTATGGGCCATTGAAATCAATGGCAACATAGGGCATAATTAGAGGCTACTGGGGGGCAGGGGGTTTGAGGGAGAGCCCCAAAAACTGCAAGGAATTCGCAGGGGAATCTCCCCTACAAAACCCCCAAGTCCCAAAAAGATTGGGCCAGGGGGTCTTTGTCTTTGGGCTCCCCAAAAGGCCCATTGCCAACAATAATGGGAAAAGCCCAATTAGCCACTTCATCCACTATAATTGCTGTGGGGGAAGTGGCTCTGGCCAGAGGGCAGTTTGAGGGAGAAGCCCCAAAACTGCAGGGCAGCTTCAGGGGACTCCCCAGCATGAAACACCCCTGGCCCAAAAAGACTGCACCCATCAGTGGGCACCCCAAAAGGAACACTGCTCCCAATGGTGAGAAAAAACCAATTAGAGCCACTCCCTCACTGTAATTGCCATGGGAAAAGTGGCTCTGGGGAGCAGGAGGTTTTGAGGAGAGCCCCCCAAACTGCTGTGCTGCTTCAGGGCAGTGTCCCACACAAAACCCACAAGGCCAAAAAAAAATTGGACCAGGGGGTCCAATTCCTGGGGCACCCAAGCCAAACCTAACTTCACACTAGAGAATCTCTATAGGACCCAAATGCTCGACATCCCTCTATCTACTCTATGAACCCTGCAGGCCTGGAACCAATATAAACCCAGTTGCCAATGTCACTGCCACACAAAACACAATCTACTCAAGGTCTGCTCTGCAGACTGGCTGCAACAAACCCAGATGCCAGCTCTCCAGCCCTGCCCCAAACAACACGGGGAGAGCTGGCCAAGCACAACAAGCCTGCTTGTTCTGGGTCTCTCACCCAGTGCCAGCTTCCCCTCCCAAAACCAGAACCAGGAAAAGGGACAACAGGAGAAGGCCAAGAAACTCAACTGTTAAAAAAATGGCCTTTTAAACAATGAAAATTAGCCTAAACAGCACCCCCCTCCCAAGAACCAGAACCAGAAGAGAAAAGGAACAACAGCAGCACAACACAGCAGCAACAAATCAAACACAGAATCCTTTTAAAACAGTAAAAAAATTAACTTTTAACAATACAGGAACTTTACCAATCCCTCCCCTCAAAAAAACCCCTTCACACTAACCCCAAGAAATCCAAGCCCCCCAAATCAGGAAAAGTAAAAGGACACTGCACTTTTAAAAGTCCTCCCACTAAAGTAAGATATGGGCAAATTGGCAAAAAAACCCCACCCCAACAGAACCCCCTAACCCCAAATAAGCTAGTACTCACCACGCAAATCTGGACAAGTAAAGGGACTGAGTCTTAAAAAGTCCTTTTACCAACTAAAATAAAAACAAGAACCCCAAGACTGTCTTACCTTTTAGACATCTTCTCTGCTCCAGGCAAGTCTGGTAAGGCTGAGCAGCAGCAGCTGCCTGAGGCCAAGGGCCAGCACAGCACAATCTCTCTCACACACAACACACACCAACACAGCAGCAATGGAGGAGTCCAGCCAGGCAGACTCCCTAAAAAGGTTCTCTAGCCTTACACAGAGCAGTTTAAAAAAATAGCACTGCTCTGTGATTGGCCAGACAAAAGAACAACATTGTTGCTGATGGCTGGAGGATCAGCTACACAAAAGCCCTTCAAAGCATGCATTTGCAATGCATTTTGCAAATGCATGCTTTAGATTGGCTGCTCGGGCTCCTCTTCCCTTTTCCCCCCTCCGTGATCCCAGAGAGGCTATGGGAGAGGCGGGAAAAGGCTCCCAAAGGCGGAAAGGAGGCAAGCAGCTCCGCTGAGGCTGCAGAAGCCCCTTTCCCACCTTTTGCATTGACTTCCGTATACATCCGAATATTTATACGGAAGTATACAGGGAGCTATACTCGGCTCCCGCATAATGAGCCCCAATTGGAATCGTCTGTATGCAATTCCGTATACAGCCGAATCAGGGGTGATTCGGCGGTTGATTCGGTTTGGCCGAACCGAATGCAGACCCCTAAAGGACATACCACCCACTCCAGTCAACACCCTGGCTTCAGCATTCTGCACCAAATGAAATTTCCAAACCCTTCTCAAAGGCAGCTCACATAAAACGTATTGCAGTAATCTAATCTAGATATAACCAATGCAATTGGTACAATAACCAGTTCTTTTCTTCCCAGAAAAGGCTGCATCTGGCCAAACAGTTCAAGCTGCTAAAAAAAACCTTTCCTTCTTACATTTGCTGCCTGCTTACCCAGCAGTAGGCTTGGGTTCAAGAGTGCCCCCAAATTATTGTTTGCATACTTCTTTTTCTGGACTCATGGTATATATTTGTTTTTTGGCAATATTCTCCTGTATAAATTCAGGGTATAAGTCACCACTACATTTGTAAATTGACTGCACTCTGCCCTAAACCAATCTATGCCACAATAATTTAAGGAGCCATATGATTCTTTATTGCTTTTGATGCAGCAGACTAGCTAAACTCCAACTCTGGAATTTATTAAAACAAAGTTTTATGAAATAGTTCACTGATGCCAGTTTGCTAGACAAGTCCTATATTTTGGTTTCAGGCTTTTGAACTAATTTTATCTCTTTGTCCTGTTCTCTCTCTGCTTTTATGTTGGTTTTATATTTCTGGTTTTACTAGCTGCTATTTCAAAGTGTTAATACTACTGTTTTAGTTCCCTTGTTTATTTGAATGTTCATATTTGCAGGGATGTATCCATGTACCAACATTTAGATACAGGATGCAGATTTGGAATTGTGACTATTCAGAAGTTAAAGATTGTGATTTCTGAATATTTGGAATCCCACTAAAATCAATAGGAAACAGCCATTTCTCACTAGAATGCCGTTTAAATGGGTTCTTCACAGTGCTGGGTCTGAGCAAGATGGCATAACAAAGGCTGGTCAGCTCATAACAAAGGCTGGTCAGCTGGTCTTCCTTCCTCTCCCTCTTCTTTCTTCCTCACTGGAGGGGGCTGCACTGGTCAGATGGTAGTCCTGTAACTTTCTCCACATCACAGCCTCCTCTACCAAGTAGGGGTGTGCATTCAGTTTGGCTGAGAAACCTCCGAATCACCTCTGACTCGGAAGTATACGACGCTGTATACTTCCGAATCCAATTGGAAGCCATTATACAGGAGCCGTATCAATATTCAGAAGTATACTGAACTCCATGGAAAAGGCAGGAAAGGAGCTTCTGCAGCCTCAGGGGAGCTGCTTGCCTCCTTTCCCACCTTTGGAAGCCTTTTCCCACCTCTCCCATAGCCTCCCTGGGATCAGGGAGGGAGGGGGAGAAGAGCCCCAGCAGCCAATCCAAAGCATGCATTTGCAAAATGCATTGCAAATGCATGGTTTGCAGGGCTGTTGTGTAGCTGATGGCTGGGCTAATCCCCCAGCCATCAGCAACATTGTTGTTCTTTTGTTTACTTGGGTATCCAAGTAAACAGTGTTCTCTGGCCAATCACAGAGCACAGTATTTTTGAAACTGCTCTGTGTAGGGCCAGAGAACCTTTTTAAGGAGTCTATCTGGCTGGACTCCATTCCATTGTTCCTGTGTTAGTGTATTGGTGTGTGAGAGAGATTGTGCTGCGCTGGCCCTTGGCCTCAGCTGCTGCTGCTCTCTCTCAGCCTTGCCTGACTTGCCTGGAAAAGAAAGACAGTCTTGGGGCTCTTGTTTTTATTTTAGTTAGTAAAAGGACTTTTTAAGTCTCAGAGTCCCTTTACTTATCCAGATTTGGGTGGGTGAGTACTGGGTAGCATATTTGGGGTTAGGGTTAGGGGGTTCTGCTGCGGATTGTGGCTGTCACTAATAAGCAGGACGAGATGCAGGACAGGAACCGGGAAGTGACCGACAGGCTGCTTCAGCATGCCGCTGCGCCGGCCCCCTGGGCCCCACAACGATGGGACCGATGCCACAGGGACGGGCTCGAAACACTCTATAACCCCTCAAAAGAACAGCAGTCTAGCTCGCTTCCCCCGAGCCCTGCCGCCATAAGCCTCAAGGGGGCTCATTTTGCGGCATCTCCCGGCGGGAGGGTGGCACCCGCACGGGACACATATCAAATGAAAGAGGGGGCGCAGGGCTATCAGAAACAGCTGGCGGAGGGAGTCGGGAGACCACCCCACTGGGGGATC